>NW_007252916.1:633842-635252 GCF_000164805.1 Carlito syrichta | reverse complement strand
GGGCTCAGGCAATTCATTCACCTCAGCCTCCCAAAGGCGCAGGATTACAGGCTGAGCCACCGAGCCTGGCTCAGAAGCTCTTTTAAGGAGTGATACCAGCCAGGAACACTGGCTCACATCCACAATCCCAGCACTTTGGGAGGCTGAGGCAGGAGCATTGCTTGGACCCAAGAGTTCGAGACCAGCCTGGGCAACATAGTAAGACCTTGTCTCTACCAAAAAAAAGCTAGGCAAGGTATCATGCACCAGTAGTCCCAGCTCCTCAGGAGACTGAGATGGAAGGTTGAGGCTGTGGTGAGCCATGATCATGCCACTGCACTCTAGCCTGTATGACAGAGAGAGCCCCCAACTTGAAATTTGTTTTTAAAGATTTGAAAATGTGTTTATTTTACACTTAACAAAGGCTGGGTGGTAGAGAAAGAAGGAACCTACTAAAGTACAATAAAAAATTCAAATCATTTTTCCATACTTTCTTCCCGTTGTTTCCATCTACATATTCAGGACTTTATGTGAGCATGTGGCCACAGCATAGACACAATTTTGCATTCCATTTTTTTCATTTCATCTCACAATAATTCTTTCATGATGTTTCTTCCTATTTATCACTCAATTGCTACATCCTATCCTATCAAGTAATTCTATAATATACTTCACCATCCCCCACTGTTTGCCTTCTAGATAGCTCCTTGCTTATCAATACTGTGGTAAACATATTTATGCATTTAGTCTTTACTTTTTTTGAATTACTTGTTAGGCTAGACTTCTAGAAATTATATTATTAACTCAAAAAATATGAACATTTTGAAATGTATTGCCATTTGCTTTCAAAAAATTTTTAAATCAATGTGTGTACTGCCACTGGCTATGTGGGAGGATTCATTTCACCACAACTTTGCCAGAATAGGATTTTATCATTATTTTTTATTTTTTCTAGTAAGCAAATAGGTGCCATTTTTCACTATAGGCAGACAAATATGCCAGGCAGACAATAAACTTTGAGGGATAAGCACGTAGGGGCAGAGTTGAGTCCTATAGTGGTATAAAATCCTAGGGACTCCCTAGGAGGCTAGCTCTTTTCCCATGGCCAACATGGGCTCACATATGGGTAAGACCCTGTTTTTACTGTACTGACCCAGGGGCAAAACTCCATTCCTCTCTTGGTTCCCCACTCCACCAAAGCAAATCTACTTGCAAAAGCATCTGCAAACACAGCAGACTTTACTAAAGATTGAGCAGGGGGGGCTCCAGAGGGTTTTTGTTGTTGTTGTTGTTGTTGTTTGTTTTTTGTTTTTGAATTGGAGTCTCACTTCGTTGCCCAGGCTGGAGTGTAGTGGCACACTCACGGCCACCCCAGCGTCGACCTGCTGGGCTCCGGTGATCCTTCTGCCTCAGCCTTCCAAGTGCCAGAAC
>NW_007252916.1:632713-633822 GCF_000164805.1 Carlito syrichta | reverse complement strand
AATCCACTCACCTCAGCCTCCCAAAGTGCTGAGATTACAGGCTGAGCCACCAAGCCCAGCCTCCAGAGGGGTTTATAATGCACCAGTGCAAATGACTGAAAACTGAAATATAATATGTCCCTGTTCTGCAAATGTCTTTGCCAGCCCACCCCTGAGCACCTTCTATCAGTTTCTTCTCTGGATACTGAGCCAGGCCTGTTCTACCCATTTTCTAGTGTGCCAATCACTGAGATGATGAGTTTTGCAGCAGAGAGAGTTTATTCACAAAGCAACCAAGTGAGGAGGCAGGAAAACAGGTCTAATCCACCTTGTCTATGATGAGGTTTAGTGATATTTATGGGATAAAGAAGCAGGATGGTCTAAGGTGTGAAGAAAGGTGATTGGAGGTAAGGGTAAGTGAGGTAATCGGAGATCTGTGCAAGTGTAATCAAGCTTCATGTCTCTTCATAGGATGCATGTTCACAAATGGTGCCATTAGCATGATCTGAGACTGAAGTTTTTGGCCATCTGACATCAAAGGTCACCTACTAGATGCTCACACAGGCCTAATTGAAGGGTCAATGGTCACAGTTGGCTTGAACTGGACAAGAGCTGATCCCCCAGTTCCTGAAAAACACATGAGCAACTGTTACCATAGTGACCTATGTGTCAGAGATCTTATCCATAAGGAAGTTCATGGGAGTTTAGTTGCTTAGTTACATGATTTTTAGCTGTATAGGTTTTAAGATGAGCTAGAAGCATGCAATAAAATCAAATAAGGCAGGTTAAGGTTGGCAGGACTAATTAGGTTAGCCCTTGGTTTCACTCCAATCTTTGTACCATCCTGCTGACTCCCCTTCTTCTTGCCCTTCCATTCCTTCTCATTGCGTCTCCCCTCGAACTCCAAATTCTCCCTCCTCTATGACCCAGAGGAATTCAACACTCCCCATTTCCTACCAGCAAACCATTCTTGACCCAGGCAGCTTTGCAGACCCAGAGACACTCACAGAGAAAACACAGGGCATTCTCCTCTTGACAGCAACTGTCCGTCTAGGAGAGACTTAAAATTGTAAACAGTACTTTGATGTTTTGCTCTTTTTTTTTTTAGTTGGAGTCTCACTCTGTCGCCA
>NW_007252916.1:600320-632086 GCF_000164805.1 Carlito syrichta | reverse complement strand
GAAGGCTGAGGCAGAAGGATCACCTAAGCCCAGCAGGTCGAGGCTGCAGTGGCTGTGAGCGTGCCACTACACTACAGTATGGGTGACAGAGTAAGACTCCGACTCAAAAAGAAAAGAAAAGAAACCTGTTCTCTTGGTGGCCAGCCCATGGTTCTTCAATGCTTCTCTCATGTGAATATGAATAAATACATTTTCATGTGAAACTGTATTTCTTACAAAAATCTTGGCTTAAAAAAAAGCAAATGCTAAATAAACCCATAGTCTCAGAAATTCCTAGTGAAGGAAAATGTGATTTCTAATCCTGACTCCTCAGAAATGCCTTTTGGAGAAGTGAAAGTGGAGCTGCCTTCAGCTGCTCCCCACCCACCACCCCCTTCCCTGTGGAATGTCTTGCTCAATTCTCTCCTCTGAAACTATTCAGAATTGTAGCAGACTCGCTGATGCTCTTTGAAAATGTCTTGGACAACTAGAGGAATGGAGAGAAACAAGGGGAAATCTGGAACCCCACCTCCCCAATATTGTATGGCCTCTGCTTCCCAGCCAGCCTCTTGACTCCAGTGGCCAATGGCAGGAGGAGGGCAGAAAGCCTGCCTAAGGTCACACATCCAAGTGAAGTGACTTTAGAATTAGACTGCAGCCGGACTTGGTGGCTCAGCCTGTAATCCCACGCCTTTGGGAGGCTGAGCTGAGTGGATTGCCTGAGCCCGCGGGTTTGAGACCCGCCTGGTCGGCGAGACCTCATCTCTACAATAAATAAAAAAATCAGCCGGGCATGGTAGTGTATGCCTGTAATTCCGGCTACTCTGAAGACCGAGGCGGAAGGATCGCTGGAGCCCAGCAGGCAAGGCTACGGTGGCCAGGAGCGATCACTGCACTCCAGTCTGGGCGACCGAGTAAGACTCCAACTTAAAAAAAAAAGAATTAGACTGCACAGTGCAGAAATTTTAGACCTTAGAACCAAAGTGTCTGCTGCCTGTTGGAGGGGAAGTTCACTCACAGCAGGGGAAAGAGACTGGCACAATATTCATTCATTCATATATCCACAGATACGTATAGAGTGTCTACTGTGTCCCAAGCGAAGTTCTAGGCGAAGTTCTAGTTCTAGTTCTACTGTCTACCCAAGCAAAGTTCTAGTTCTACTGTCTACTGTGTCCCAAGCGAAGTTCTAGGCGCTAGAAGTAGTTTTTTAAAAAATGGTAAGGCCCCTGCTTTCATGCTGCTTATAGTGTAAGAGACAATGAACAAATGAACAGAACACATACACCAAGAGACAATTGTCACTGTAACAGGCCCAGTTACAGGAAAAATGCATTTCACACATTGATCATAGCTTAGACATATTGCAGGGTTAGTGGTGTCTCTTCAAGTGACTGAGGAGCTCTCCTCCAGAAGGGGTGGACAAGGAGAAAGAAAGGCCTCAGAAGGAAGTCTCCACTGGATCTTATTGAATCGAAGTGTGAAGGAAATGCCTTGAGAATGAGGGGACAGGGCTGGACTGAAAGCTAGGAGAGAAGTTTGTGTAAACTTCTGTGTGTCTGCCTCCTGCACCACCCAGCCCCTAGGTCGCCTACTTTGCCTGCTACATCTACAGATGAAATGGAAGCATTTGGGCGTGAGCTCTCAACTTCCCTCCCCCAACCCCCTGTCTTTTCTCTGGTTCCATTCAGCATCACTCTCCTCTCTAATCCTTGTTCCTTTTTGAAAGTTCACCTTCTGTCTGGACTCATGAAGGGGTCTCCTCTGCTTTTCTTTAGATCTTGCTCCTACTCTCTCTTCTATCCCTGCATTTCATTCTTGCCTTCTCTCCTGGCACTTTCAAAGTTTATAAGCAAACTGAAGTCTCTCACATTGTCAATAATCAGCCAATGGTTCAGGCTCAGTCTGGGTCCCTCCCATCTTGAAATTTGGGCTTCCCTTACCTGCTGGGATACCCCTCTCTCTACTGTTCATGTTCTTCTCTGGCTGTTATTCCTCACCTTCCTTTGCAAGTTCTCTTCCTCTTCCTTTTCATTTTGATGCATAGATTCCCCAGGATTTCATCTCGTCTCTAACCATCTCAGAGTGAATGAGATTCAGATTCTTTCTTGAGGGCAGGCTGACTGAGGAGAAAGTGGGAGGGAAAGAACAGGAGAACTGAGCTCTTGAGCAGGGAGCATCTTAAAGTAGGGAGGAGACACCAAGCAGGGAAGACTGATGCTTTTTGGATCTTCTTGGTCCCAGAGGAACTTTATTCCTTTATCTCTATCATATTCAGCTGTAATTATCCTCCAAAGACTGGGGACAAAAATTCTGAGATGTCCCTGCTCTTGCCAATGCCCTAGGGAAGGAAAACTGAGGAGCCAGTGAATCACTATTTCTTCTTCAGTGTCTGACACACCCAGACTTTAAACGAAGGGGAAGTTGAGGGAGGAAGTCTGGCAGACAAGCACTCACTATATTGCCTTGAGCAAGGCAAGGCCCCAAGCAAAGGCAAGGTCTTGCTTGGTTGTTCTGCATCCTAGCCAAAGAGCAAGGGATGCAGCCTGCTAAACGGAATTGGCGTCTCAGATGCCCACACATCCGGGTGCACATAGTACAGATAAAGCCTCAGCTACAACAAGACAACCGTGGAACAGCTTGCCATTTAGGTAGCAACAAAATTCCTATAGCTCCCTCACAGACCTTGAATCCCTTCCAACTTCCTTTGTGCTTGATTATAAAATAAACATACTGAGTTAGTTCGGAACCACTTCTCCTTCATCAGAGGAAAGTGTCCCACCTGGCCCCAGCTTTTCTTCATGTCTTTGTTTCTGTGTCTTTCTTAATCTCTCGCCGCCCTTTCTCAGGACCCTCAAGGCAGCCACGCAGGTCGCGGCAAGAAGGGACCATGGACCCTTGGTCTGGAGAGACGTGACTTGTTGATGGTGGAATTCCAGGTAGTACTGTACAGTGACAAGCAGAGAGGAATGGTATTTGGGCTTGAGGAGTCTTTGGTACCTTCCAACCCACTCAACTCCTGCTGATACCTGTGACTGGGAGCAAACTCTGCAGACTGACCAGATGCAGTGTTCCTTTCTGAGGCATGAGAACCACCTTGAGCGCTTGTTAGAAATACCAATTCCCGAGCACCACACAAGACCTATAAATCAGAACTGAGAATTGAGTGGGGACACAGAAGACTGTATTAAAATGCATTTTAATATATGTCCCAGGCAGTTCAAATGTAATATTTGAGAAGCTCTGGCTTGGTAGTCACAAGTTAAGACCCTAGCTAGAGTCAGAAGCCCAGGTTTGGCTTTTGATTTTTGCACTTACTAGATCTGCAAACTTGGACACGACATTGAATTTGTCTAAGCCTCAGTTTTCGCATCTGTAAAATGGGATAATAACCATTATTATTTATAGAGGTATTGTGAGAATTAAATGAGATGGGGCATGCACAGTAAGAACTTGTGATTAGCATACAATGCATGTTAGTTTTCTAAAGCACATTTTCATATTGAGGTTCTCATTATATGGAAGAAGTCGCAGCTAAGGACTGGGGTGTTGCCAATATTGGAAGTTCTTGAACCACAGTTCTGCTTTCAGTTCTGCTATGAAAAGAAAAAATGTATCAGCTTGGTGTCAGCATGGCAGAGTAAAAGGAGCATAAACTTTGACATCAGTTTGGACTGAGCTACGGTCTCAGGTTAGTAATAGCTGTGTAGTCTTTAGCAAATTTCTTAACCTCTAGAGTTCTATTTCCTTTTCTGAGAGTAATAATAGTTGGACCCTTTGGAAGGTCATAATGAGGGCTAAGCAATAACACATATGTGAGTGGTTCTCAACCTTGGCCTCATATTAGAATCATCTGGAGAGGTTTATATAAACAAAGTGAGTGCAGTGGCTTGCACCTGTAGTCCCAGCTCCTCAGGAGGCTGAGTTGGGAGAATTGCTTGAGCCAACCTGGACAACGTAGCAAGACTGTGTGAGTTGTAGGCCAGCCTGGGCAATGTAGCAAGACTGTGTCACTAAATAAACAAATAAACAAAGCCCCACCCCAGGTCAGTTAAACAGAATTTCTCATGTAGTGCACACTTCAGCAGTTTTTAAAGCTCCTCAGTTGATTCCAGTGTCTGGGCAAGGGTGGGAACTTCTGTTATTCCTCAAGTTCTTGGCCCAGGGGCTGGTACACCCAAAGTCATCAATAACTAATAACTAACAGGTATGCCCCTAATTCCTCTTGTTCTTCCTTCTTCCATTCATGGTGTCCACCAACTTTCCCCCAGTTGACTAGAACTGAGGTCAGGCCCTGCCAGTCCCATTACCTCCTCCCAGCCCCTGGAACCCCCTATACCTACATCTGTGGACTCAGCCCATCCCCATGCCCTGGGATAAGGGCTGACCTGTGGTTCAGGAGTTGAACCAACTTTGGTCCCACACTGGCTCCTACTGGTCTAGACTGGATCCTGGGCCCCCACTTGCTCTCCATTCCTGCTTTATCCCTGAGTCTGAGTCCTGCTTAAAGAGCCCTCTGGTCTCTCAGCTCTTAAAGACAAAGCTGTTTCCTCTCCTGTGGCAGTCACCCCTCTTCCCCAAAATAGAAACCTATGTCTGCCTTGTGGCAAGACTCTGCATCTTCTTAACTGGGTCAGCAATATCAAGCACTATGTGGTGGACTTCCTGTCAAAGATGGCAGAATTATCACTTACTTTTCCCCCCTTTTCTTCCTGAGACACCACAAAGATGGAAAAGAATAAAAGTTTAAAGGTATAGACTCATGAAATTCTTTTAACAAGAGAGCCTCATTACATTGAAGTATGAGCATAAGTGGTTTGTGTGGTGACCCCCTCCTCACTCAAGATGTCCACATCCTAATCCCTAGAACCCGTAACTATGTCAGATTACATGACAAAGAAGAATTAAGGTCGAAAATAGAATTAAGATTGTTAATCAGCTGACTTTGAGATGAGAAGATTAACCTGAATTATTTTGGTGGGTCCCATGTAATCATAAGTGTCCTTATAATTGGGAGAGGAGGACAGTAAAAGAGAGTAAGAAGGAGTTGTGACTATAAAAGAACTGTGAATATGAAAGAAAGAAGAAGGGGCCATGAGCCAAGGAATGTGAGTGGCCTCTAGAAACCAAAAAGATTAAGGAAATGGATTCTTCCATAGAGCCTCCAGATGGGACACAGCCCTGATGACGCTGTGATTTTAGCCCAGTGAGACTTATGTTGGGCTGCTGAACTCCAGAACTGTAAGGTAATAAATTTGTGTTGTTTCACGCCACTAAGTATGTAGTTTGGTCGAGCAGCCCTAGGAAATGGGTTACTTTATATATATATATTTTTTTTTTTTTTTTTTTTTTTTGAGTTGGAGTCTCACTCCGTTGCCCAGACTAGAGTGCAGTGGCACACTCACGGCCACCCCAGTGTTAACCTGCTGGGCTCAGGTGATCCTTCCACCTCAGCCTTTCAAGTCGGAACATCAGGCGCTCGCTACCATGCCCAGCTAATGTTTTTTTTTTTTAATGTATTGTAGAGATAAAGTCTCACCAAGTTGCCCAGGCTGGTCTCGAACCCCAAGGCTCAGGCAATCCTCTAGCCTCAGCCTCCCAAAGTGCTAGGATTATGGGCTCGAGCCATTGTGCCTGGCCATTACTTTATATTGTTAAGCAGACTCATTTCAGTTTTTAAAACTGAGTCATGCTCATTTTGAAACATCAGTCTTATATTTGACTCAAAACTCTCCCCATTCCCCCAGTGAGGGAAATAGAAAGAGAAGTGGAGGCTGCTCAGATCTCAACACCTCTCATCCCACACTTAATTCCCTGGCCTTGGATTAAGGAGGAAAGAGGAAAATAAACAATTTCCCATGGGAATTTTCCCATCAGTGGGTCATCACTGCTGGTCTAGTTTGTGTGGTAGGGTGGGGGCTCCCAACTCAACTCCTGGCCCTTGGGAGACTTCTTGTCTTCTTGTGATTCTTTGATGAGACTGCATATTTGGGCTGATTCTCAGCATCCCTTCTTTGCCATTCTTTAATAACTCTCAGCAGTTCTGTACTCTCAATCTTATTGATCCTCTGTGGCCTCAACTTCAGGATCACCAGCAAGGGTAGGATTCAGCTTCCATACCTTTCCAGGGCCTGAACTTGATCATGTAGCCCACTGGCTATACTCCCAACCATCTCTCCCCAGAGCTCCTCTCCCGTCTCTGGAAGCACCTTGATCATTCAACTAGCTTGGTGGCCTAGAGAACATCCTACTTGAAGTGGGATGTGATTCTGTAGGGTCCCTTCTATCAGCTGCACTATCCCCAAAAGACAAGCTTTTCTTAATTCTGTTGAAAAGGCATCTCTCAGCAGACCATGAAGCAGGGGCTGACTCACCACAGAGGAGCTGTTTCTTTGATCTTAGAATGTGGGGAACTTGAGATTTCTATTTATTATTATTATTATTATTTTACTATTTTTTTTTGAGTTGGAGTCTCACTCTGTTGCCCAAGCTGGACTGCAGTGGCACAGTCATGGCTCACTGCAGACTTGACCTTCCAGGCTCAGAGATCGTTCTGCCTCAGCCTCCTGAGTAGCTGGGACTACAGGCACACACCACCACACCTGGCTAATTTTTCTATTTTTTGTAGAGACAAAGTCTCACTATGATGCCAAGTGTGGTCTTAAACTCCTTAAAATCCTCTTGCCTTCACCTCCCAAAGTGCTAGAATTACAGCCATGAGCCACCACTCCCAGCCAGGGACTTTAATTCTCAACAGGGGGCCCTGATCATTCATTCTGGGGATTTCCTGTGGCCTTGTATACTACCGCAAAATATCCTAAATATTCTAAAGCAAAATATCCTAAACCCCATTTGGTGTTTCCTTGATGACTGGGGGCATCATTACCAACATCAACAGAGGAAGGACCTGTGACAAAAAGAGAAAGCCTTCCAGCCCTCCTTCCTTCCTGAGTGACCTCGACAGGTCACTTTACCTCAGTCTCAGCTCCGCATCTAGGGAACAGCATGGTGATCAAGTATTAAATGAACTGAGAGATGGGAAAGCATGTGAAAGATTGCTTGATTCACTGAACTTGCTCAAAACATCTGATGGCAAATCAAACCCATTTCATTAGTAAGAACAAAACTGGGAAAAAAATACTTATTCTGAGTAGTTCTGAAAATGACTCAGTTTCATTTTCTAACAGCATCATTCTAATTCCTTTTTCTTTTCCAGGAAACTGGTGAGAATGAAATTTCTTTGACCTTGAAACCTAGGCAATAGTTTTTCTTGGAAGCTAGACTGCATGGTTGATTGACTCTTTTCAATTTTATCCAAGTAAATGCACACAGTTCAAAAACTGTGCAAAGGAATGCAAAGGTTTAGAGGGAAAAGCAACAGCCCCTGGCCTCCTGTCCTATCATGTCCTTCCATGTTATCATGCTTCTCAGATACAACGGCTTTGAACACTCGTGTCCTTGTATTTACTTCCATAGCTCTAAAGAGTATGTTTAAATTGCCTTTTGGAAAAGTTCTTCAAGAGTAAAACAAAAAGACAAAGAGGAAGAAAATATGAGAGGAAAGACAAAGAACCAGGAATTTGAATAAAAAGAAAAAGAATTGAGAAAGTGAAGGAAGGAAATTCTGTCTATCTACGTCCCTGTCTTCAATCTATCTTTCTTTCCATCTGGGCTAAAGGGTGAGATTCCAATTTATGTTTGCTGAATATTTTTTTTGACTTGTATTTGCTGAGGCTGCCTTCTGACATGTGGCCCTTCTTAAGTCCAGTGTTCTTTTAACCTTATTGGTCCCTGCAAAACCCAATTTCACAGGTATCTATTGAGAGCCAATTTCCAATCTCCTTTTCTTTCCTTTTCTCTATGATTCTTCTTCCTTTTTGCTCTCTTTTGTGCATCCTGAAAACAAGATCTGCAACGAAACCTCTGTCGTGTGAGTGCCTAAAGTGTGAGTTATCCTGAGTGAGTAAAACTCCAGAACATCACAAAAGCATCCAGTTAAGCAAAAAAGTAAGCTACAGAATGATGTATAGAACAGCACTAGTTTAGTCCTCACTTGTACCCCACACCTCTATAATAAAAATGAATAAATAAATAAATAAAGAGGTTCCATCTAGAGTAAAAAAAAAATATTAAAAATCAAAGACAGCAACTTTAAATGGGGTTACTGCATGGAAGGGGAAACAAGGCATTTGAAAGTTTATGAGTAATGGTTCTTATGAAACAGTGAAATGAACAATTTATTTCATATCCCTTTCTTTACATTTTAAGGAAAAATCCTTCCAGATTTGTTTCAGAATAGAAATGCTTTACGTTTTCATTGAAAAAAAGAACAGAACTAATTATACATTATTGGTTTTGTCACATATGCTTTTATCAATAGCCCAAGAACATTATATTTGATCAAGCTAAAACTTCAGTAAAGAAATGAAGTTTGAAACCAAAAATCTGAATCATAGTATAATAATGAAGCTGTTAATTATTCCATGAATTTGCTATGCCAGTAATACAAACACATTTTAAAATTTGCGGCAAAGTTAGAAGGTCTTTGTAGTAATGATGGCTTTAGCAGCATCCTAATTCTACTGCCTGCCTAGGCGCCTTTTTAGATCATGAATATTATTCAAAAGCATCAATCTGAAATGACACTGAGTGGACAAGTATGGTGTTTCCATTGACTAAATGGTGAACCGGAAATTGATTTATATTCTCATGTAACCAGGATTCCAGAATATCTCCTAAAGATCCCTCAAGAATTACTTCCACATTAATATCCAAATGAAATGGCCAAGTGCCCATTCCACAGATGAAGGGAGCCCAACCTCTCCCTAAGATCTTCCTGAATTCCTGGGAGCCCCTCCTATTAAGCCATCCTGCAGCCAGCTCCCCACTGTCACTCAGAGCCTGGCAGCTGCTGTTCTTTTTTTTTTTTTTTTTTTTTTTTGAGTTGGAGTCTCACTCTGGCTCCCAGACTAGAGTGCAGTGGGACAGCCTCGACCTGCTAGGCTCCAGCGATCCTTCTGCCTCAGCCTTCCAAGTAGCTGGAACTACAGGCGCACGCTACCACGCCCAGCTAATTTTTGATTTATTGTAGAGATGAGGTCTTGTCAACTTGCCCTGCGGGTCTCAAACCCATGGGCTCAGGCAATCCACTCACCTCAGCCTCCCAAAGCGAGGGATTACAGACTGAGCCACTGAGCCCGGCTGCTGCTGTTCTTACTACTTGCCCACATGTCACCCCTGGCTTGATAAACCACTGCAACATGTCATTTCCCCCCAGGCTGTGCTCATGCAAGCTTTAATGTTATGCAGTTTTATTGAAGATTCGATGGTAATGGAAGGTTACAGCACAGCATAATATAAGCAGTAATTTAAGACTGAATTTTAGACTTGCCTATCCTGTAAATGTACTGGGCATTTGCTACTATATGAACTTTCTGACCATGCTCTGACTCTGGACTCGCTTCTTGACCTCTCCACCTGCCGCTAATCTCTCCTAAGAGCCTCCTCCTTCAGCTCCCAAGTTCCTGTTATTTCTCTCATGCAGAGTCACTCAGCCTGCTCTGCATCTTCAGCTTCATCCTCTAAACATCCCTCACTTAAAGTGACCCATGAAGGCATTTTTCTAAACCCCACCTCAAAAAACCTCTCAAAATTATCTCTACCCTGTTATAAATTAAGTCTGTCTTGCCCTCATGATAGAAAAACAACTGCAGTCAATTATCGTTTTAAATGGCACCTTCTCCCTCCTGCTGCATGTTCAGCAATGTAAGAAAGAGTGGTGATTATGTCTACCATTTCTAGAGTACCTACTAGGTACATATCTCATCTCTAATCCGCACAAACCCCTGTAAAATAGTAGATGGTGTCATTCCCCTATTACAGATGGGGACACTGAGGCTCAGAGAAGGTTAAGTGACTTGCCTGCAGTTCCCCCAGCTGCTTATTGGGAGTGTTTAAGTGACTGCCTGGTTCCTAAGCTGATGTCTGCTTCTCTACACAACATGATAGATAATACCCACCACCACCCCTGCAAGGTGTTTTTCCTTCATGCCTCATTCTTCTGTCTCCACTCTTCTCAGGATTCCACTGCAATGAGTTGGTGGAAGAACAATTTCTGGATCATCCTAGCTGTGACCATCATTGTTGTCTCAGTGGGCCTGGGCCTCATCCTGTACTGTATCTGTAGACGGCAGCTTAGACAAGGTAATGCTATCTCACCTGGGCAGGTGAAAGGAGAGGTGGAGTGGTTATCAGGGCAGAGAGCTCCTTTAGGTCAGGGGGATTCATTCTGGGCCTGTATGGGCTGAACTTTGGATTAAGCATCATACACCCTGGCTTTGAGTCCTAACCCTGCCATGAATGTATGTCCCTGGACTTGTCTCCCCATCTGCATAATGAAGGGAGGGGGGTTAACTAATCTCCAGGAACCCTTCCAGCCTTAAGGGTTTGGATGAAAGCAGAATCTGTTTCAAGGCACAATGCTCAAACGCTTTCTCTTTCCTATGTGACTGCTGATCACAGCATCATTTCTGGGGCTTGAAAAGGAACACAAGTCTATGGAATGTCAAAGAACTATCATGAGAAGTGAAGCATGGACTCAACCCATGACCAGCATGTTTGACCCCGTGATTGTCTTCTCCAATATTATACTCTGAATTTTCTGGTGTTATCCCCACCTAGGCCAGAAACCTCTTAGTATTCTGAGAGAAATAAGTGACTACTTGGGTATTAACACTACCTTTAGATGATCTACAAATGGGTTTTCTACTTTGCTGTTCATTTCCAGAAACATTAAATTATTTGTTCAATGGTGTGTTGTCTTGACATTCCATCATTTTAAATAATGGCCTAAGCCAGGAGAATGGCAAATACAATGAAAGACACAGATACCCTCCCCTGGGACACTCTGGGCAGATATCCCTCAGTGATCAAGGCACTATCCTCCTGTTGCATTTGGACATGGCCTCAGAATCCTGCTCAGCCCAGTGCTGAAAGGTCAGCACTACGCAAGAACTATTTTTGTCATTCTTCTCAATCTTGTTTTAGAGATAAGAAAATTAAGTTTGAGAGAGAGAGAGCACACACCTTTATTGAAGTGCCATGAAAATTGGTGACAACACCTGTAATCCCAGCACTTTGGGAGACCAAGACAGGAGGATTGCTTGAGGCCAGAAGTTCAAAGCCAGCCTGGGCAACAAAGTGAGACCCTATCCCTTAAAAAAAAAAAAGAAAGAAAGAAAAATTAGCCAGGCGTGGTGGTGTACACCTGTAGTCCCAACTACTTGGGAGACTGAGGCAGTAGGATCTCTTGAGCCCAGAAGTTTGAGGCTGTGATGAGCCATGATCATGTTTCTGTACTCCATCCAGCCTGGATGACAGAGTGAAACAATCCCTCAAAAAAAAAAAAAAAAGTTGGGAACAGAACTCAGGTCTGCTGGGCTCCCAGTTCAAGGCTCTTTCCCTTCCATCCCTTAACCATAGTTAATTTTTTTTAATACAAAAATTATTTTCTGGGACCCTACAGTCCTCTGTTTACCTTCTTAAACTTTTCATTCTCAGATATGGACAAAAGTATAACACAACAAAAACAAAAACTTGCTCTCTTTTTACCTTGAACACTCTTATTAATAAGCAAGCTATAATTAATAATAACTTACATGTTATTCACAATTTATAAACTGTTTTTCCCATTCTTTATCTCATTTTCTTCCATCCACAGTTTTGATGAATCATTCAAACAAAATTTCTGAGTGCCAACTAAGTGCCAGTCACAGTACCAGGCAATGAGGAGATAAACACAGCCCACATGATTGCTATCCTCCCTGGATTAGTTCACAGGTTCTGTGGACAGATGGCCTAGGTTCAAAGTCCATCTCTGTGTCCCTAAGTCTGTTTACTCTGAGCAGTCCTTCCAAATGTCTTGGACTCGCCTGGTATCTGAAGAATTCTAAACTCCAAAATTATACCTTTTGCTAATTCTTCCTAAACGAATATGTTTTCTCCCCTTAGGCAAGAGATGGGAAATTACCAAGCCTTTGAAACAAAACCAAACAGATGAAGAAGAGA
Organism: Carlito syrichta; assembly: GCF_000164805.1. Taxonomy (NCBI): domain Eukaryota; kingdom Metazoa; phylum Chordata; class Mammalia; order Primates; family Tarsiidae; genus Carlito; species Carlito syrichta. The sequence goes on along the minus strand of NW_007252916.1, from coordinate 620,044 downwards.
TGTATGAGTAAGTGAGGGGAAATCCATCTGCTTTTTACCTTTGAGAACCACCTGTTTACTTTCACTCTTGCCCCTCCACTACTACACTAGTGTGACTGAGATGCCCACCTTTCCTGCGTTGCTGACAACATGTCATGCCTGCCAACGGTCCACCTCATATAGGCAGAGGCCTCAGGGCATCACAGGTGCAGGGCACCATCTGGAACTCTCTGCTCCCCATATCTTCCCTCATCTCATCAATTTTGACAAACACCACAGGTTGGGCTCTCTGTTGTGGGTCCACCACCCAGTCTATACTTGGATGGCTTCCAAGAATAACCCTCTGAAAGCTGCTGTGCAGAACAAAACTGCCATCCAGTTTACTTTTGTATTTAGTGATATATTTGGGACTTTGTGATTAATAGCTGTTGGGGTTCCCAAAGACCACCCTTAGGCTGGAGGACTCACTAGAAGGACTCACAAGACCCAGAAAAATCTATCATACTCATGGTTACAGTTTATCACAGTGAATGAACACAGATCAAAATCAACAAAGAAAAAAGGGTGCATAGGTTGGACTGTAGGAGAAACCAAGCACAAACTTCCAGTTGTTCTCTCCCAGTGAAGTCTCCCAGATAACCTTAATCCTTCCAGCAACAATGTGTGACAACAGATGTGAAGCATTACCAACCAGAGAAGCTCACCTGAGCCTTGGTTTTCATTTTACTGAGGTTGGCATGGCATGGCATTTCTCTCTCTCTAGCACCCACCTGACTGACCTTAGCTATTCAGTCTCCAGCCTCTCCAAGGGTCAAATTGATACAGCATGATCAAGACAAACAAAAACAGGAATTCGTCACAAATCACATTATTAGCATACACTATCTGGAATGACCCAAGGCCCCAAGTATATCAAGACACTCTTATGAATAGAAATATTTGGCTGGGCTTGGTGGCTCAGTCTATAATCCCAGCAATTTGGGAGGCTGAGGCAAGTGGATTGCCTGAGCCCATGAGTTCGAGACCACCCCGGACAACTTGGTAAGACCTCATCTCTACAATAAATAAAAAATTAGCCGGGTGTGGTAGTGCACACCTGTAGTTCTGGCTACTTGGAAAGCTGAGGCAGAAGGATCACCGGTGCCCAACAGGTCAACACTGGGGTGGCCATGAGTGTGCCATTACACTCCAGCCTGAATGACGGAGTGAGACTCCAACTCAAAAAAAATAAAAAAAATCAGAATATTCCAAGAGCTTAGAGATTATCTCTCAGGAGCTAGTCAAGAACCAGTCTTTTCTTTGGAATATGTACACTATCTAAAACAAAATGTTTGATTTTCTTATATGGCTTTTGTGTGGCATCAGGGGCCTAGCAAATAAGAGCTGGGCACAGTGCCATATGTCTGTAGTCCCAACTACTTAGGAGACTAAGGCACCTAAGCCCTAGAGTTTGAGGCTGCAGTGAGCTATGATTGTGCCATTGCACTCCAGCCTGAGCAACAGAGTGAGACCCTGTTGAAGGAAAGGAAGGAAGGAAGGGAAGAAGGAAGAAAGGAAGACAGGAAGGAAGGGAGAATGACTGAGAATGCTCTTCTCCATGAGCAAGTGAGTTTCTCAATTCTGAACCAGGCAAATTTTCCTGCCCAGCTCACAGGAAGTTCTGGAAAACCTCAGGTCTCCGCAAAGGAAAGGCCCTTTTCTCTGAATGGCAAAGACCCAAGCAGGGTTTGTGACTTCTGCAGTCAGGCCAGCTCTGGAGAAGAAAGTGAGAGGAACCAGATTTTCCCCAAATTTAGCAGTCAGATAAATTATCTTTCTCTCCCAGGAAGAGCCATGAAGTAGCAGAGAGAGCCACTTGATGCAGCTCAGCTCTTGCCATCTGTCACCTTCTGCACTCACTCCAACAATGTAAAAATGTTTATGCATTCCTAGACTTTATCATGTATCAGAGTCAAATCAGTGTACCTAGGAGAATGAAGGTACAGGTAAGGAAGATTTCCTGGAATTTTTTGTTAAAACTTCTTACCAAAGTATAATATAAATACCGAAAAGTGCCCAAAGTAAGTATACAACTCAATGAATTTATAAACTGACAGACCCGGGTATTTGGTACCCAGATCAAGAAACGAGAAGATATTACCAACACCTTACATGCTTACCTTAGACCATCTTTCAGCCATTACACCCCAAAGATAACCACTCTCTGTAACAGTTTGTTAGGGTTTTTTTTCGGCTTTTATGCTTTATAGAGGTACTTTTTTTAGGTGCTCTCTCTCTCTCTCTCTCTCTCTCTCTCTCTCTATATATATATATATATATATATATATATATATGCTTTTTTAGGTGCCTGGAATTTCCCTTAAAGGAACTACTGTGGGGAGTCCAGCAGGGTGTCCCTGCTCCGTCTCACTGTCTCAGGGGGTGCTTTTTATAAATGGGATCTTATAGTATATATGATTTGCTGTTTGGCTTCTTTTACTCAATACTATTTTTATAAGATTAACTATACACAGCTGTAGATTGTTCATTCTCACTGCTATACAGTATTTCACTGTGGGAGTATACCACAATTCATTTATCCATTCTTCTGCTGATGGGCATTTGGGCCATGTGATGGTTAATTTTACGTGTCTCTGTTTCTCACGAATAGTGCTGCTTTGAACATACAATTACGTGTTTTGGTGAACATACACAAGCCTTTCGGTAGAGCATTAGACCCAGTATCAGGACTGTTGTTGTTATTAAACTGGGGTCCACTCACACAGTAAGGTCAAACAATCACACTAAGTTTCACAGTGGGAGAAAGGAAGATGTTTATTCACAAGGCACCAAGCAAGGAGAATTTGGCAGCTTATGCTTAGGACCCAACCTCTCAGGTGGCTTGCAAGCAAGGGCTTTTAAAGGTAGGGGAAATTCCAGGAAAGTAGAAGTTACAGACAAAACTGTAAATAAATGCATGGAGGCTGTATGTTGGTTTGACCTAAAAAAGCAGGACATCTTACAACATGAAAGGTAACTGGTCCTATACCGGGGGGGGCGGGGTGAGGGCCAGATGAAGGCCCCAACTTCACCTGCATGAAGCCTACTTGTATAGTTAATCCTTACTTGTACCCCACGTTGTAATAAAATAAAATTTAATTTTAAAAAAGGCAGAACATCTTGAAGTGGTCATAGGTGGATTCAAAGATTTTCTGATTTGCATTGATTAAGGATGCAAAGCATTGCCTAAAATTTAGTGTCAGTAGAAAAGAATGTTAGCTCTGGCCAGTGAGCTTGACTTCCTCCAGGCCCCTCAGGAAGAATTTTAGAACAAAGAACAGTGATCAGAGTTCAGTTTTCAGTTCCCCCTTATCTGAAGTCTACATACCAACATACCAGTGGATGGCATTTTTCAGTTGATGGGGGCCCAGGTTTCTAGAAAACAACTCAGGGACATATGTTAAGATATTATCTTTAGTTTCTATAGGGGACCAGACATCTCATGACTCTAACTTCCTTGACTGTTGTTTTAAGCTACTATTATCTTCTTGTTTATCACGTTGCTCATTTACTTCTCAGAGTTAGTTATGTGCTTGGAATTTCCCTTGAAGGAACTACTGTGGAGAGCCCAGCAGGTTGTCTCTGCTTCATCTCACTGTCTCGGGATGTGTGTACATTCGTACATTCAGCTTTGAGAGTCCGTCTGTTTTGCAAATAGAAAACATCTGGTGCCTACCTCCCTCTCTTAATCCAGTTCAGATGAACCAGGAAGGTGTGCTCCATGCTCTGAGTTATAGCACTTCAACTTCCTTCCCTCAATTTCAGCCATTCCTTGAGCTAGAGGAAACAGTTTATGTAGGGTGCCAGTTACAAATGGGATGCAGGAACTAGAAAGGAAAGGAAATGCTTCCAATGTGGGGGGACCGAGATCTGAATGTTCAACACGTTCACTTTCCTTGACATTTTCTTTTAGATCTGCTGACAGTAGGCACAGTCCAACCCAAACACTGACTCCTTCTCTTTCTCTCTCTCTAGGAATGTTCTTAATGAATCACCAGTTCAATTACCCCCTCTGCCACCCAGGGATTTTCTTTCTCCAGAGGAGTCCAGTAAGTGCATTTTGCTGGTAACGAAAAGTTTCATTTAGGGTAGGATAAAAATTTATCTAGGTGTCTTAGTTATCTCAGGTTGCCATACTTAAAAATACCATAGACTGGGTGGTATTAAACAATAGACATTTATTTTGTCAGGTTGGAAGCCTGAGATCAGGGTGCTGGCTGATTTGGTTTCTGGTGAGGGCTCTCTTCCTGGCTTGCAGACAGCTGCCTTCTTGCTATGTCTTTACATGGCCTTTCCTTGATAAGTTCAAGCTGGGGATGGGAGCAGAAGAGCCAGCTCCCTGGTGTCTCTTTTTATAAGGACACTAATCTTATTGGATCAGAGCCTCACCCCACCCTTATGACCAAATATAGCCACATTGGGGGGTTAGGTCATCAACACATGAATTTTGAGGGCATAAAAACATTTAGTCTGTAATACCAGGATTTGTAGATATAGCATCTATTTAAAAGAGATGAATAAGCTTAAAAGAATGAGTATCAATGTTCCCAATATCCTGATGTAAATTCATGTTAAAATCCCAGCTTGTACAAACTGGCTAAAATAGCAAGATCTGTCTCTACAAAAAAAAAAAAGTTTAAAATTAGCTGGGCATCGTAGCATGTGCCTATAGTCCCAGCTACTTGGGAGACTGAGGCAGTAGGGTCCTTTGAGCCCAGGAGTTGGAGGTTACAGTGAGCTGTGATCATGCTACTATATTCCAGCCTGGGTGACAGAATAAGAATAACTTGGGAATGTGACTGGGTCTCTCACTTCCCATCAGAAAAAAATGCCCAGTTTCTTTGACTGTAATGTCCTTTCTTAAGCTCTTTGCACAGCTGGTTTTGCCTCTTCCTTCAGATGTCAGCTCAAAAGTCGCTTCCTCAAGGAGGCCCTTCCTGACCACCCTATCTAAAATAATCCTGCTAATTTTCTTTATGAAACTAGCACTTATCTAAAATTGTCTTATTCAGTTTATTTATTATCTATCTCCTCCACTGGAATAGAAGCTCCAGGAAAGCAGGAACCTTTCTTTACTTACCATCTAGAACAGCACCTGGGGCTTTATGGTTACTTAAGAAATGTATCCATTTTGATTGAATGGGTAAATAATATTAGCTAACATTTACTAAGCATGCACTGTGTTTCAGGCCCCATGCTAGGCACTTTACAGGTATTCTCATTTAATCCTCACAACAACTCTATGAGGCAGATACATTTTGATTCCTTTGATAGGCAGGACACGAGGCACAGAGAAGTTAAGTAATTTACCCAAGTCACAGAGCTAGTGACTTCTAGAACCTGAACAAGAACTCAGATTTGTCTAACTGTGGAGTTCTGCAGGAGATAAAAATGGCAGTAGTATTTCGGGTTCTCTTGGGAAAAGATGAGATTGTGGTAGAGGCAGTTCCAGTCCCCACCAAAGGTGGCACTGACCCCTTCACACTAATGGATCCCTTCTGCACTAATTAAATGTTTTGAAAACGTCCTCTTGGCCGGGCTCGGTGGCTCAGCCTGTAATCCCAGCACTTTGGGAGGCCCAGGCGAGTGGATTACCTGAGCCTGAGGGTTTGAGACCAGCCCCGGCAACTTGGTGAAACCTCGTCTCTACAATAAATCAAAAATTAGCCGGGCACGGTAGCACGCACCTATAGTTCCTGCTACTTGGAAGGCTGGGGCGGAAGGATCGCTGGAACCCAGCAGGTCAACACTGGAGTGACTGTGAGTGTGCCACTGCACTCCAGCCTGGGCAGTGGAGTGAGACTCCAACTCAAAAAGAAAAAAGAAAAAAGGAAACACACTCTTCCCTTCCTTCCTTCTTAGCAGAGAGATTTGTATATAAGCAATTATGGAGAGTCCTGGAAAACAGTGTAAGTCATTGGGAGGGATGTGCCGAAAAGGAAATATGTTTTGTATCACTTCCTTGTGAGTATTAGGATATATAGACATAACAGTATTTCTCTGTCTATTGGCTCTGGCCTGTTCCCTTTCTAAGCTCTTGCTTCCTGTTTCCCATGTAGTGTAGGCTTAGGCAGAAGAGACATGGGGGTCAAGATGTCTGACTAATTTTTGCTATTTACTCACTTGGGTGATCCTGAGACTGCGTCATGTCTGCGTCTAAATTTCCTCTGTAAAATGGGGATCTGGCCTACTAGGAAGTGGAAAGATCACAAAAATACATGAAAATCATGCTGAACCACTTGATCACAAATATATAAACACACAATAGCTTTGTATCTAAGGACTTTTTTGTGTATTCTAGCCCCACAGGAAACCCCAAGTCAGCCACCAGTTACATACTCATTGGTAAGCAAAGTTAAAAATAAGAAGACCATTTCCATCCCAAGCTACATTGAGCCTGAAGATGACTATGACGATGTTGAAATCCCTGCAAATACTGAAAACCATCATTTTGAAACAAGCATTTCTTCTTTTTTGGCAAGCTGAAAAGGGTTCACATGGCTTTTTTAAAAAACAATCAAGAATAATTGAACTTCAATAGGTGTCCAGATCCTGAAAGACAGTGGTATTTTATGAAGCTCTACAAGATAAAGCACTTTCTGAACCTTAGATGAAGGTGGTTGAGCAATCAAATGACTGCAACCAGAGGAAAGATGTGGACACTCAGCACTGAGGATTAAGAGAGGTCAGCCCTTGTGCTTCTGTTGAGGAAGTTTCCAGGGAGGACCCCTGGGATGCATCACTCCCACCAATGAGAAACTACTCATTTCTCGGCACTGTTTCCTCTTTTGTTCTCTTGGTTTGCATGGTTCTAAGTGATCTTAAATCTTAGCGTTTGATTGTACAGAGCCTCCCAGGCTCCCTTTCCCCTAAGGGCCTGGGCCAGCATGTTGGTCTTTCCCCTTCCATCCCACTCACCTCCTGCACTGTGAGACTGCGAGTTGTAGTTATAGAGACTGCACTTGTGCCCAAATCTTCACACCACATCTTGCCATTTTGCAAGGGCAGACAGTACTTTTCGTTCTTGTGACCCTTCCCTAACTTCATGCCCCTACAAACCTCAGTGCCTTCATATGATGTAAGCCAAACTGACCATAGAGTTGAAGTTCTCGCACAGATTTTTTTCCCTGAGCTTTCAGGTGGCATTGTAACAATCAACAGAGGACAAAAGTTATCTACAGGTGTCATTTTGCAATAGGTGTGTTGGAGGTGCTACAGGAAAAGTAGATTCCCCCATGGAAAAACCTTGGGGAACAGGAAAGAAGGGGACCTTTAATGATGATATATTCAAGATGAGAGTTTGGGGGGGCTTCACATCCCCTGTCCATAATTTTTATTATTGCTTCCTCCTTTATATAGAGTTCCATGAAAACAACCTCAAGTCCCTTCCTTCCAGATCTCTGTCCCTGAGTGTCTAGGAGGCAGATGTGTGACAGCCAATGAGACACAAGGGAAGTAAGTGGGCTGCTCTCCTGGTAAACAAATGTCCTCGTGGGTCACCAAGGCCCAAGTCAGCTATGTAGTTTTCAAGATCTCATCAATTCTTTCTAGTTTATCTACTAGAGTCCTAGGACTTCTAACCACTCACAAGACGCTGATTTCTAAGCAATCCTTGGGAAATATGACTAATGAGCAGGCTTGTAGAAAGAACACGACGAACCTGGAAAGACCTGGGAGTGACCCTTGGACTCCTCCTCGAGAGATGGGAAGGTGTGCTCCTGCTATATTCTAGCTTTTCTCCTCAACCAATGCTGGAGCTAGGGGGACAAGGGCTTCTTCCCTCGTTCCCTCTTTCTAGACTCCAAGGAGACTTCCAGCTTGCTGCTAATACCTCCTTATTTTAGAGAACCACTGGCCTTATGGAACTCTGGTATTCTACAAACCAAAGAGAAGATTCTTTTCTTGACTTACAGAACAAAACTTAGCCAAAGAATAGAAGTGTTTCAAACACGAACTTTCTTCTCATACATTTTCTGTAAACCCTCCACACCTATGAAAAAATTAAAAACAAATATCAGACAACTGTTAACTCTTCCTTGCTTTCTGAGTTACCACCCTCTCCTGGCTCTCCTCCTGTCTGACTGGCCTGTCTCAGTCTCATTTGTTGAGCCACTCTCTCTCTCTGAAGCATCTCTTTGATGCTGGTTTTCCTAAGTTCTGTCCCCACCCCTGCTTGCCTCTCACGAGTGATTTCACCAATTCCCATGGGCTCAGTGGTAGCCATCTCTATTCTGATGACTTCCAAATTACAGACTCTAGCTGAGCTCTCTCCCCCTAGTTCCAGCCTGGATTGCTTCCAGGTCATCGCCATCTGACTGTCCCACAAGCCCCTTAAGATCAACACACATCAGAAGGACCTGATTATCTGTCCCCAGTCCCAAACTTCTTATGCTCTACTATCTTCTTAGTTGGTGAAGTCAGAAACTGACATTCTTCTCCCCATCATCTGTTTCCAGTGTTCCCCACCTTCTGCTGATTGTGCCTCCCACATAGCTCTCCCATCAGTCCACATTTCTCCATTGCTGTTCTGTGGTCAGGCCACTACCCTAACCCACTTGCTAAGAGATATCAACAGCTTCCTAACTGGTCTCCTCCCTCCGGCATCTCACCCTACAGTCTACTTTCTACACAGAAGCTGGTGATTTTCTAAAATCACCACTTTGGAAACCATTTCATTGACCATTTCATTCCCTTACTTAAATCTCCTCTTTGCCCATTAACCACAGAAAATGCCCAAATTCTTGAACATGGCTTACAAGATTTGTCAGGATCCTGTCACTAGTAACCGTTTGCCAACCTCTTACCCCCCACACCCTTGCGATCTCCCTTCTGCCCCAATTTTTGGTTCTGGCCATTTGGAATGATCTTAGCCATGATCTCTCTTGCCCCTGTGCACAGTGCTGTTCCCTCTGTATGAACACTCTTCCCCACTTTTGGATCCTTCCCATCTCACCTTGGCTATCCTTTCCTCACCACTCCAGGCTTGGGTTGGCACCCTCTTGGGAGCTCTCCTTTCATGATACTAGCATGCTGTAATTATCTGTTTGTCTTTCTCCCCAACTAGACCAAAAGCAACATGAGGGCAGGGATTCTGTCTTTCCTCCACTGTTTTCCCTGTTCCCAGCACAGTGCCCAGGCCCACTGTAGATGCTTAATAAATATGTTGAATGATCAACTGAGTTGAATGAATGAATGAACTCCTCTTGGCTCTCATGGCTCCCTGTATTTAGCCCTATGGAAACATTTCTCCCTTTGCATTATAATGATTGTATACTACGTAATTACAACTATTATAATTGCTTGGTTACTCTGTGTCTTCTTTTCTAATCCGGGGATTACTTCTGGGTGGAAATTGCCTGTCTCACTGCTATGTCCAGCACAAAACCTGGCACATAGTATGCACTTAATAAATATTTATTGAATGTTGGACATTAACAGAATGAGTCAAGTCCTAGGGCTCTAGTAGATCAACTAGAAAGAATTGATGCGATCTTGGAGCCTACAAAGCTGATTTGGGCCTTGGTGACCCCACTAGGACATTTGTTTACCAGGACAGCAGCCCACTTACTTCCCTTGTGTTTGACCAAAACACACCAAAACCCTAAACAGTTTTTATCTGGGCATGTGTAATTTGATTGAGATTTTATGGTGGGCACATGTAATAAAGTCAAGTTTTCTACCCAGGAAATTGTTACCTGTTTGGATGATAGAATTTAATATATCAAGATTTCATGGGATCTTTTTGTGTATTCTAGCCCCGTAGGAGAACCCAAGTCAGCCACCAGATACTTACTCATTGATAAATAAATTTAGAAATAAGAAAATAGTTTCCATCTTGAGCTATATATTGATCCTGAAGATGACTATGAGGATGTTAAAATATCAACAAATATTGAAAATCAATCAACTCCTTTTCTGCCCCCCAACAGTTTTGAGACCTGGTTCTTTATTCATGCTACAAATCAGTGAATTATGTTTTCTTTATAATTATAGTCTGATCTTTGAAATTCAAACTAGATTGTTTTCAGGAAATGCACTGGTATTACTGGCAACAAAATTTATAAGTCATATATATCAGTTAGGATGCTTTAGGCTGCAAGGAACTGCCTATCCAACTAAAGATAACTTACACAAAGAGGAGTCTATAATCTCACAAAACAAGAAGTCTGGAGTTAAGCATTCCAGAATTCAGCAGCTCCATAACTTAGGAATGTGGATTGACTTTGATTCTCAGCTTTATCCTCATGGTGGCAAAATAGCTTACATAGCCACAAGTATGCCATCCTTAAATGAAAACATTCAAAGCTAGGAAGAAAAGGTGCATTTCCTCCCATCTACTTGTATTTATTAGGAAGGAAAACCCAAAAGCTTCCAGCACCTTTCCCTAATCTCTTATTGACCTTGATTAACAGTTCATATGCCCAGTGTCTTAGTCTGTTTGGGCTACTATAACAAAATACCTTAGACTTGGTAATTTATAAACAACAAAAATTTATTGCTCAGTCTTGGCTGGGAGTCCAAGACTGAGGTCAACGTCTGCATAGAATGAGTGTTAGAAAACATTTTTCAAGTTGGGCACAGTGGCTCACGCCTGTAATCGCAGCACTTTGGGAGGCAGAAGCAGGAGGATTGCCTGAGCCCAGGGTTCGAGACCAGCCTGGGCAACTTGGCAAAACTTCGTCTCTACAACAAATCAAAGAATTAGCTGGATGTGGTGGCACACACCTGTAGTTCCAGTTACTTGGAGGGCTGAGGCAAAAGGATCACCTGAGCCCAGCAGGTCGAGGCTGCAGTGGCCATGAGCATGCCACTGCACTCCTGCTTGGGTGACAGAGTGAGATTCTGACTCAAATAAAAAATAAAATAAAAAATATTTTTCAGCCATGCGCAGTGGCTCATGCCGATAATCCCAGCACTTTGGGAGACCGAGGTGAGAGGATTGCTTGAGCCCACGGGTTCAAGATCAGCCTGGGCAACTTGGTGAGAGCCCGTCTCTACAATAAATCAAAAAATTAGCTGGGCATGGTGGCGTGTGCCTGTAGTTTCAGCTACTAGGAAGGCTGAGGCGGAAGGATCGCCTGAGCCCAGCAGGTCAAGACTGTGGTGGCCGGGAAGCATGCCACTGCCCTCCAGCCTGGGTGACAGTGAGATTCCCACTCCAAAAAAATAAAAATAAAAATTATCAAATGAATGCATGAATGAATAAGTGATCCTCCTTAGGTTCCATTTTCTTCTATCACATAAATACTTGAATTAGATGATTTCTAAGTTCTTGATTTCCTAAAAAGACTCAAATAGAGTCAGAAATCCAAAGACTATGTCAAGCAAATTTGGTTTATTTTCCCCTTGAAGGAACCCTCCATACAGAATTCCACATTCAAATATATGCATGCCTGGATCAACAAGTTTAGAACCTGGTGGTAGTCTGGTTATTACAACAAATGAATACAGCAGATTATCTCTTCTTTTAAGGACACAGTTCCCTCACTTAACCCTAATAATGGCTGGAAAATCTCCTAAAGACCGATTTTTAAAAATTCCATTTGTTTTTGTGGTGCATGTTACATCAATAGTATTGTTTCTGCTGCAGACATGTCCCCTGAATTTTTGGGGGTGTGCTTCCTTTAATAACCTATCCCATCTGCTCTCCCTGAGTGCTAAGTCTGTCATGGCTAAGCAGTAGAATGGAATCTCACTTAGATTAACACTTGGTTGCCAAACACCTTCTACCATAAATAGACAGGTAACTGTTGCCTGTGGCCTTGTTTCACTTTACTAGAGCAGAGTATGCAAATCACTATGTGCAAAACCATTGTAAGAAACAGTCAATTCCAATTTTTTCTTTTATAAATACCTAAAAAAAAGAAACTACCAATTAATGATTCTGCACCTTGGTCCTTCAACTGTAAAACTCAGTCTTTCCTATGTATCCCCTATATTTCAGTACCAAAATTTAATGCCATTAAAGTTTTAAATCAGCTACTCTTGAACAATGTAAATATTTTACAGATAATCAAAAAGCACCCTAAATTGCTTAAAATAAACTCTCGCTTATAAAGTGGTATATAAACTAACGACTTTTGGATTCTTTTTTAACATTAGATGTCTCCGCATTTTTTTGCAAATTAGGTGTTAGTGGACCACAATTTTAGCAAAAATTGCAGAAGGTGGTATTTAAGAACAACGAAACTCCCCCTGATTTTTTTTAAAAGGCGTATTTGCATAACTTGTACACTTCTATCTCCCATGAGCCACCAAACAAAAATAAATTTTCCGATACATATAATGTTGACAGTCTACAAAGCTATTCTCAGTGACCAAGAAAAACTTCCTCTGAGAACATTTATAATTTTTTTCTTTTTTTTTTTCTTTGGTAAAGACAGTGTTTCACTATGTTACCCAGGCTGATCTTAAACTCCAAATCACTGTTGTATCACTGACCTAGTTTAATAATAATTTCACACTTCTTTCTGTTTTTTGTTTTGTTTTGTTTTTTAGAGACAAGATCTCACTATGTTGCCCATGCTAGTCTTGAACTCCTGGCCCCAAGTGATCCTTTCACCTTGGCCTCCCAAAGTGCTGGGTTTACAGGCATGAGCTACCATGCCAGCCTCATATTTCTTTACAATTTGAAAAAAAAAAAAACAAAACACCAAGAATATATACATAGTTTTCTGCTTTGGGATATATTCCCCAGAATAGCAGTTCTCAAACCCTCTGGTACCAGGTCTCCACTACACTCTTTAAAATGATTAAAGGAGTCAGATAAAGTGGCATATGCCTGTAGCCCCAGCTACATAGGAGGCTGAGGCGAGAGAATTATTTGAGCCCAGGAGTTTGAGACCAGCCTGAGCCACATAGCTAAACCTCATCTCAAAAAATAAATAAGTGAGATTTTAAAATGATGATTGAATACCCCAAAGAGATTTTGCTTATGCAGAAGATATCTATTTACATTTACCTTATTAGAAATTAAAACAGAGAGTTTGAAAATATTTGATTCTTTAAAATAACTATGAGGGCTTGGCGTGGTGGCTCAAGCCTATAATCCCAGCACTTTGGGAGGTTGAGGTGAGAGGATTGCCTGAGCCCAGGTGTTCAAGATCAGCCTGTGCAACTTGGTGAGACTTCATCTCTACAATAAAACAAAAAATAAGCCGGTCATGGTAGCACGCACCTGTAGTTCCCACTACTTGGAAGGTTGAGGCCAAAGGATTGCCTGAGCCCAGGAGGTCAAGGCTGCAGTGGCTGTGAGTGTTCCACTGCACTCCAGCGTGGGTGACAGAGTGAGACTCCAATACAAAAAAAAAAAAAGAATCTTTTACATGCTAGTATGAATAACATTTTTATTAAAATAACTATATTTTGCCCCCCAAAAAAACTTAATAAGAAAAGTACCATTATGTATATTACATTTTTAAAAACCTCTTTCATGCCTGACTTAATAGAAAGCATCCAATTTCCATATCTGCTTCTGCAGTGTGTTGCAGTATCATATATCATGTGACTTCTGGGAAGTCCACTGTATGTTAATGAGAAAATGAGCATGAAAATGTGCGAATAACATTTTAGTATTATTATGAAAATAGTTTTGCTCCCATGGCCAAGACCACACTTTGAGAACCACTACCCTAGAGAAACCCAAGCACATGTATAAAGATGTTCTTTGTAGTTTTATTATATGGGTAGGTGGAATCAACGTATTTGGCCATCAGTAAGGGACTATAAAATCCATGGGAGCTGCGCTAGTGTTGCTTCGCTCACTATTGCTTTTCCAGCAATTTAGCACATATTAGTATATGATAGGTGGAAGGTACATTTGTGGAAAGAGGAAAGGAAGGGAGAGAGGCAGCAAGGGTGAGAGTGAGGAGTACAAAGGGGCAAACTGCTGTTTTAATTTAACTCTATTTCGTGAACATATTTTCACAGATGCAGACTTTTAATTCACAAGGTAGGAATGGACAAAAGTCATGTGACTCTTGGATAATGAGGAAGCGTATTTTTCTAGTGACTAAAAATAAAGGTGTATTTAAGATGTCTTGATCAGTTGCTACTGTACGGTTTAATACAACCACAGGTTGCAAACCACTGCCACCTAGTGTTATATCAAGTACACATATTATGGGCAAAATGGCCTTTGCTGTTATGAAAAAAACCCTGAATACATTTTGTCGATTCAGGTTGAGTATTCCTTATTCTAAAAGTTTGAGACTACAAGTGATTCAGAGTTCAGCTTTTTTTTCAGATTTTGAAATATTTACATATAATGAGACATCGTGGAGATGAGTTACAAATCTAAACACAAAATTCATTTGTTTCATATACACCTTATACACATAGTCTAAAGCTAATTTTATAAAATATTTTCAATAATTTTGTGCATGAAACAAGTTTGGACTATGTCCTGTCTCATGAGATCAGGTATGGACTTTTCCCTTGTGGCATCACATGTCTGTTCTCAAAAAGTTTCAAATTTTGGAGCGTTTTGGATTTTAGATTTTTGCATTAGAGATGCTCAACCTGTATTTTGTATTCTATATACAGACAGAAAATTGAGTCATTTACTTAAAGGACTTTCTAGAAATTAGTTAATCAATGTAGACCACTTTGTTTTCCCTGCAATACACACACACACACACACACACACACACACACACACACACACACACTTTTAAGGATTTTCTTAAGGTAATTTCAGTAAAATTGTTAATATTTCTCATACCACAGAGTAAAACCAATGGTTAAAAACAAGTTAATGGATTATCTTCTTCATTATAAGATACTTTACTTTCTTTCCACTTTCCTTGTTTTGTTTGTTGATTTACATGGTAATAGGTTTTTTTCTTAACTACATGCAGAAAAAAATAGGGTGCATAGTTACTGCTCAATAAATGTTTGCTACTAATGAGGAAAAAACATCTATGGCCTTTTTTTCAATATCCATTTTTGCTCACTTTTGTATCCTCGATGCCTAGCACATATGGGGACCCAATAAATATTGCAGGAGGAAGAGGAGGAAAGAAAAGGGAGAAAGTGGAGAGGGGAAAAGAAAGCTAATTATGCTCAGAAAAAAGGTAGAAAGCTATGATCTTCAGAGTACCTTCCCTCTCCACAATTCTAGAACATTAATAACTACAACAAAGAAGCCATGATGAATTAACACTAGCTCAAGCAAAGGTAACCTAAAATTACCACATCAAAAATGAAGAGGTCCAAAGCTTCTTACCAAAAGGAGGTTCATTTTATCACTATCAAAACAGCCTTGCCCTAAGAATGATTAAATGGGGAGAATCCTCATTTTTTTATTATTCATTCTCTAAGTCTCCACAGTTATAAGTCTGGGTAGGGAAGTCATCAAAACGTAGAAATATTCACCCATCAACTTCCATTTATAAAATTAGTCCCTCGCAAACAACTCTCTCATTTGATATTCATATCTTTGCCCCTCAGGTGATGTAAATATCCTATAATAAAATACAAATACTGTAAAAGGAAATGTATTGCAAAGTAAAACTGCAAATCTTCCAACAAAAAACAAGGTTTCACAAAGTGATGGGGGCAATTGCTGAATCAAGGCAAATGAGTATATGGCAGAGTTAAACTGGTCGTCATCTGAAGAGAAAATTGTTACAAAGATGATTCTGTTACTGAGCAAAAGAGGTTTGCAGCTCAATGCACTCAAAGTCAATGATATTAGGTTTTTGAGAATAGAAAAACTTCTTATTGCAAGTCAACTAACAAGGAGACAGAAGTCCAGCTCAAATCTATTTCCTTCTGCTGGCTTTAAGGCAGTAATTTTATTTAAAAAGGTAGAGGTGGTTTCTGGAATTAGCAGGTGATTAATGGAAGGAAGGGGGAGGTCTAGAAAATTCTCAGGCAAGAGTAGTCTTCTCTTCATCTCTCCTCATGGGTCTCATGTGTAAATCTGAGGGGAGTTTGTATGAAATACGTGGTGGAAATTCAGGCTGTGATATCAGCAAGTTCATTCTATACAAACTTCGGTTAGCCATTATTGGTTCCAACTGATTTCAGCCAGTTTTGTTATCTTATAAGCAGAGGGAGTTTCAGCATTTCAGCAAGGTGGCTTTTTTTCTTCTCTGCCATCCTGCAAACTCCAGAATTTCTGGTAGTCATAAGTTTCCGTAATTCTTTGGAATATGGTTTCAATTACATGATAGATGCTACATGTTTTAGTTACTTAAGACTGCATAACAAAACAACCTCAAATTTACTGGCTTGAAACATAAACAATCATCTTATTATCTCTCACGGTTTCTATGGTCAGGAATTTGAAAGGAGCTAGGCAGTTCTGGTTTGGAGTCTCTCATGCATTTGCAGTCATGTAATGGCTATCCTTCCTCATGCCCATGTATTCTGTTCCAGATTAAACCCTAATAAGTCTCTGTGGCCCTTAAAATTGTCAATCTGAAATAATCTAAAGAATCAGAATCCAATTTAAAAGTGTTTATTCAAGGAGAAGGCTAAGAATGAACATTTGGGTAATACAAACTCCAAGGAATGGGGTCAGTACTCCAAAAGTTAGGTCTTGCTCATATAGGCAGAAATTTAACATGATTACAATATTTGTTCATATAAGGTTGGTTTATCAATTACAGCAACTTGATTAGTTAAGGTGTCTTCTTTTTACAAGTTAAAAAAGTATATTTAACATTTCATCTTAAGCAATATGATAGTTATGAGGTCTTTTTGTAAAAGAAGGAAGAGGAAAGTTAATCTATAATGAAGATCAATAGTGAAGAGGGAAGGGGTCTTCTCAGGCGCCCTTTAGTCTTTTGAAATATTTTAAACAGGGTAGGTAAAGAAAAGCTGATCTATAATCAGAGGAACAAAGGTTACAGCTGCCTGTCATGTGACTCAGGTCCCATAATCACGTTTCTTTAAGGTTCAAAATAATTTTTTTTTTTTTGGTCAGAGTCTCACTCTGTTGTTCAAGCTGGAGTGCGGTGGCAGGATCACAGCTCACCATGGCCTCCATCTCCTGGGCTCAGGCGATTCTTCCGCCACAGCCTCCCGAGTAGCTGGGACTATAGGAATGTGCCACCACACCCAGCTAATTATTTTTATTTATTTATTTATTTTTGTGAAGACAGGGTCTTGCTCCGTTCTCTAGGCTGGTCTCGAACTCCTGCCTCAAATGATTCTCCCACCTCAGTCTCCCAAAGTACTGGGAGCCACCACACCTGGGGCCTCAGAATAATTTAGAGTTCCAACAGTTTTGATTTGGAATTACTTATTTTTACAGGATAAAGCCAAAAAGTCTACACACAGCTTTCTACACTCTCTGTGGTATGGCTCAGTCTTTCCAAGTTTGTCTCATGCCGCTCTATCTTCCCTCTTGCAGCCTCCTCACCCTGGCCTTTAGTTTCTCAGACGTGTTGCCAGCTGCCACCAGGCCTTGTATATGTCGTTCCCATTACTTTCAGTGCTCTCCCTTACAGTAGACATCTGCTACTGTGTCTGTTGTGATACTGTGAAATATATTTTTGGTCTTAGTCTCATTTCTAAGAGACCCCTAGCACCCAGCTCCTAAATCCCTTGGAGTCTCTGGAGTGATGAGTGTCCTTTGTATGTTACTGAGATGGCTGGTGATGGGGGGCTTCTAGATAGCTTCAGGATAGGAATTGGTCACCAGAAAGACCAAGACATGATTAGAGATTTGGGACGTTCAGCCCCACCCCTAACCTCTGGGGCGAGGGAAGAAGGGCTAAAGGTTGAGCTGAACACCAATGGCCAATGATTTAATCAATCATGCCTAGGCAGTGAAGCTTCCATAAAAACCCAAAAGGATGGGGTTCTGGGAGCTTCCAGATAGCTAAACATATGGAGGTTTCTGGAGGAGGGCACAGATGCTCTACACCCCTTTCCATATACCTTGCCCTATGTCTCTCTTACATCTGGTTATTAATCCATATCCTTTGTAATATCCTCTGTAATAAATGGGTGAACATAAGTAAAGTGTTTCTCTGAGTTCTGTGAGACATGGTAGCAAGCCCCAAGAGGGATTCGTGGGCACCTCGATTTATAGCTAGTTGGCCAGAAACACAGGCCACAACCTGGGGCTTGCAATTTATAACTCTAGTTGGGGGTAGTCTTGTGGAATTGTGGAATCTGACACTGTCTCTAGGTAGACAGTGTCAAAATTTAATTGAATTAGAGGACACCCATCTGGTGTCTCCTAGAGAATTGTTTGGTGTGTGAAAAAACAACCCACACAACATGTGTCAAAAGTATTGTATTGAGTGATTGCGTAAGAGAATCAAGAGTAGGAAAAACACTTTGGTTTTCCTTCTCCTTGTACCTGTCCAAACAGCTGTCTCGTTTTTGTGGTAAAAACAGAAACAAAGAAACCTTATTGTCTTTCCAGAAACTACCCCTCTCTCACCTGATAAGCAACACAACTGCTGTCTCCTATCCCAACATGTAATTCAAGCTGACCAAAGTACTTCATTCACTGGATGCAGTGATTGGTTCAGGGTTGAACATGTGGCCTAAGCAGAACCAATCAGAGTTCTGCAATTGTTATAGTTTTGATATTCTCTCCTTTAATATTGAGCACCGAAACATGTCTCCTTGTGGGAAAAAAAAAAAAAATCTATGAAATTAACATGGAGAAAAGCAAAACAGAGATGGAGAGAGAGAAAGTAATCCTGAAGATGGTGTTCAAATCCCTGAACTCTGACCTTTTCTGAAGACTTTCCTGTTACATGAGCCAAGTTATGCCCAAATTAGAGTTGGGTTTCTATTACCTCATTGTCCTTCACCCACCTATCTCTCCAGGTAAAGCAGATCTTCCTGTGTGGGTCAAATCTTCCTTCAGAAGCTCTCAGGGGCAGCATGTACTCTCTGGTATAACACTCACAATAGTTATCATTTTATAGTTATTCATGGAATTTTTTCGCTGTCTCCTCCATATGACTTAAAGTTCCAAGAGAGTGCCTTGTGTTTTGCTCAACATTTATTGTACCACCAGTACCTGCCAGAAAGTCAGCACTCCATACATATTTGTAGAATGAGTAAATGGCATAGTGAATCCATGCTGCAGCTTAGAAGAGATTAAGAAGAGTTATTTGTTCTATAAAAAAAAAAAAAAAAAAAGGACAAAAAAGTCAACATAAACAACTAAGAATGACTTTATATTTCTCAACAAAAATGTAGCTATTGTTCTTCCACAGACACAATCTTCCCCCATTTTTATTCTGGCATGGGCAAATCTTGGTTCTTAAAATTTTTTTTTTAAAAACTATTTTGTAGCCGGGCTCGGTGGCTCAGCCTGTAATCCCACGCTTTGGGAGGCCGAGGTGAGTGGATTGCCTGAGCCCGCAGGTTAGAGACCCACCTGGGCAACTTGGCAAGACCTCATCTCTACAATAAAAATCAAAAATTGCCGGGCTCGGTGGCTCAGCCTGTAATTCCGCGCCTTTGGGAGGCTGAGGTGAGTGGATTGCCTGAGCCCTCGGGTTCGAGACCCGCCTGGGCAGCGAGACCTCATCTCTACAATAAATCAAAAAATCAACCAGGCATGGTAGCACATGCCTGTAATTTCGGCTACTTGGAAGGCTGAGGCAGAAGGATCGCCGGAGCCCAGCAGGTCGAGGTTGCGGTGGCCAGGAGCAGCCACTGCACTCCAGTCTGGGCGACAGAGTGAGACTCCAACTAAAAAAAAAAAAAAAATCAAAAATTAGCCG
>NW_007252916.1:573453-600122 GCF_000164805.1 Carlito syrichta | reverse complement strand
TCACCTCAGCCTCCCAAAGGCGCGGGATGACAGGCTGAGCCACCGAGCCCAGCTTATTTTGTTATTTTTAAAGTAATGTAAGAAAATATTCATGCATATTTAAATTTTTTCTGAAAAAAAAAAAAAAATAGTAATTAAGAGAGGACTAGCTCCACCAGATTTTAAAACATATTTAAAAACTCACATTATAAGATTCTTTATTACCAGAAAAGAAAGACAGAGAAAGATCAGTAGACAGAAACATAACCAAAACACATAACCAAACACATATATAAACTTTGTTTATGATAAAGACAGCATTTAAAAAATTTTTAATAAAATCAATGAGGTAGCCAGGTGCTGTGATTCACACCTGTAATTCTAGCACATGGGGAGGTTGAGGTTCACACCTGTAATTCTAGCACATGGGGAGGATTGCTTGAGACTAGGAGGTTCAGACCAGCCTGGATAACATAGTGAGACCCTGTCTCAACTAAAAATAAGAAATAAACAGGAAAAGGAGGGTGAACCATTAAATGGGACTCACATTTACAAAGTCAACTGCTTTTCAACAAAAGCATCAAATCAATTCAGTGAAAAAGGCAAATCTACAAATGGTGTAGGAGCAACTGGGTATCCATATGGACAGAACAAAAAACTTTGACTCTATTTCACATTACACCTAAAACTTCACTTGAGGTGGCTCATAGAACCAAAGGTAATAGCTAAAACTATAAAACTTCTAGAAGAAAACAGGTGAATGCCTTCAAGATCTTCCATAGGGCCGAGCTTGGTGGCTCAGCCTGTAATCCTGCACTTTGGGAGGCCGAGGTGAGAGAATTGCCTGAGTCCGTGTGTTCGAGACCAGCCTGGGCAACTTGGCGAGACCTCATCTCCACAATAAAAATCAAAAATTGCCGGGCTCGGTGGCTCAGCCTGTAATTCCGCGCCTTTGGGAGGCTGAGGTGAGTGGATTGCCTGAGCCCTCGGGTTCGAGACCCGCCTGGGCAGCGAGACCTCATCTCTACAATAAATCAAAAAATCAACCAGGCATGGTAGCACATGCCTGTAATTTCGGCTACTTGGAAGGCTGAGGCAGAAGGATCGCCGGAGCCCAGCAGGTCGAGGTTGCGGTGGCCAGGAGCAGCCACTGCACTCCAGTCTGGGCGACAGAGTGAGACTCCAACTAAAAAAAAAAAAAAATCAAAAATTAGCCGGGAGTGGTAGTGCGCACCTGTAGTTCCAGCTACTTGGAAGGCTGAGGCGGAAGGATCGCCGGAGCCCAGCAGGTCGAGGCTGCGGTGACCGGGAGTGGCCACTGCACTCCAGTCTGGGCGACAGAGTGAGACTCCAACTCAAATAAATAAATAAATAAATAAAAGATCTTGCATAGGCAAAAGACACAGGAAATCACTGAACAGAAAGAAGAAACTGGTAATCAAAATGTGATACTTGGTCAGGCACAGTGGCTCACACCTGTAATTCCAGCACTTTGGGAGGTGAATGGGAGAGAATTGCCTGCGCCCAGGGATTTGAGACCAGCCTGGGCAATTCCGTGAGACCTCTTCTCCACCATTAAAAAAAAAAAAAAGACCCAGCACTGTGGCTCATGCCTATAATCCCAGCACTTTGAGAGGCTGAGGTGAGAGGACTACCTGAGCCCATGGGTCCGAGACCAGCCTGGGCAACTTGGCAAGACCTCATCTCCACAATATGTCAAAAAATTAACCAGGCATGGTGGCACGTGCCTGTAGTTCCAACTACTTGGAAGGCTGAGGCGAAAGGATTGCCTGAGCCTAGCTGGTCGTGACTACGATGGCTGTGAGCATGCCACTGCACTCCAGCCTGGGCGACAGAGTGAGACTCCAACTCAAAAAAAAAAAAATTGAAAATGAAAAAGCAAGCCAACTGGAAGAAAATATTCACAATACATCTTTTTGACAAAGTACTTGTATTCGGAATACATGAAGAATTCCATATGTAACTCAATAATTTAAAAGATGCAATTAAAAAATAGACTTGAACAGTTCATAAAAGGAAATATAAAAATGTCCAGTAAGCCAGGTGTGGTGACTCATGCCTGTAATCCCAGCATTTTGGAAGGCGGAGGCAAGAGGATTGCCTCAGCCTATGGGTTCGAGACCAGCCTGGACAACTTGGCTCGTACTCGTCTCTACAATAAATCAAAAAATCAGCCGGTCCTATGGTGGATGCATGTAGTTCCAACTACTTGGAAGACTGGGCAGAAGGATAACCTGAGCCCAGTTGGTTGAGGCTGCAGTGGTCAAGAGCATGCCACTGTCCTCCGGCCTAGGTGACTCCAACTCAAAGAAAAAAAAAAGCTACAATTAGATATAATTTCTCGCCCTCCAACTCAAAGGAAAAAAAAGGTAACAATTAGATATAATTTCTCACCCTCTAGAATGCATAAAAGTAGAAAAAAAGGACACCATCAAATATTGGCAAGAATATGGAGCATTGCTTGTGGGAGTGTAAAGCGGTACTAACCACCTTGAAGAACTGTTTGGTAGTTCCTTATAAACATGTATCTGCTCTAGGCTCTTCCATCCTACTTCTAGGTTTTTACAAAAAAAAGAAAACACCTTTTAAGAGAATATTCATAGCAAGTTTATTCATAATAAGGAAAGAATTGGATATGACTCAAAGGTCCATCAACATGAGAAGAGAAACAAATTGTGGTCTATCCATACAATGGAATACTGGTGCACAATAACAAGGAATGAACTATATGTGCAACAACGGATGACTAGCACAAATGTTACACAAAAGGAGCCATCACAAAAGAGTACATACCATATGTTTCCATTTAAATAAAGTTCAAGAATAATGTGATACAAGCATATATTATCAGATAATAAAAGAGAATATAAGAAAAAAATAAAATTAATAAGACAAAAATTGTAATAAAAACGTTTAAAACAAAATTAGGCAGGAGAGGGAACATTATTTGGTTTTCCAGTACTATGTCCTTCCTCCTTAGTGATACCAGGATCTCTCTTTTAGAGAATCCTCTACTACGTGATATCTCCTTGAAAGTCAGAAAAAGCAAAACAGGCCAGATTGTCCCGCCTCACAAACTCTCACATCAAGAACTCCTGTCCCTTAGAGTTTGAATTTTGAACGCAAACTAACCATTCTTCTTTGGAAAACAGTTCCTGGCTTGGCACTGGAACCTGGAGGAGACTAAGCACCAGACCAAGGGTCCCCAGGTTACCATGCAGCCTGAGCTATTTATTGCTAAAATTCCTAGTCATAAAATGAGATGTGGAGAGGAGCACTCCATCGTCAACTGGAAATGGTATTGGGACCAGCAGGTCCCACATCTCAGGATGTCTGTTCTGCTGCCCTGCCAACCTGCTCTTGTGGTCACAAAGGAAGGCCCATGACTAGTTATTTGAGGAGGATCTAGTCAAAAGACACCTGGAGTATTACAGTCCCACTAAAATGTGGTCCTGATGACAAAGGAAGTATCCCCTCAGTAGGCAGAACTTTGACAGTGCATCTTATTGGCCACTCTATCTAGAAGGAGGTAAGGTTTGAAGTTAGGCTCTACGTGGCTCATGGAGAGTGGCCAATGGTGATCATAGCCCTGCTGGGACCCGCAGACTTTATTCTTGAGGCAGACCCTCTCCACAGTGCACACATTATCCCTCAGCAATCCTAGTGTCACACGCTCCCAGTATAGCAATCACAGCTGAGACACATTATTTTCCCCATTGTGTTCAGTTGT
The DNA here is from genome assembly GCF_000164805.1 of Carlito syrichta. NCBI lineage: Eukaryota > Metazoa > Chordata > Mammalia > Primates > Tarsiidae > Carlito > Carlito syrichta. The sequence continues at coordinate 596,392 of NW_007252916.1, read as the reverse complement.
AGTCTTGAGGACAACCTGATTGGCCCAGCTTGGGTCATGCGACTGTTTCCCTCTATTGCTGGAAAAAGTGTCACTATGAGTGTCAGTCCACCAGGACTATGAATGGAGGTGGTTAAGCCCCTGCCTAACACAATATATACAAAAACACGTTACCAGAAAGGAATGAAGAATCATGTTGGGTAGAGAATTCTACAGACCACAGTCCATTGTGCTGTAAATCATCAATGTTTGCCAGTCTGGTGGGTGAGATTGTGCATCTTTTTCTATGTTTTCTTGATCATTTATATTTCCTCTATTGTAAATTGTCTGTTCTTATATATCCTGTTAGTGTCCTCTGGGGTATTAGTAGGCCAGTGCCATGGGAAATAAAGCAAAGAATTGCAAAAGTCAAGTAACAGGATTTACTCATATCCAAGAGAGGGACAGGACCAGCACTAAGAATTAGCATGGTAGTGGGTCTGGGTGCAGGGTATATTTAAGGCTAGGGCTATTGTGGGAAACAGGGGACGCATAAAAGTTTCCTTGCAGCTGCATTTTTGGTGTTGATAACATTGATCTTGTGCCTTGAGGTTTTCAGGGCAGCATACATCTTGTGATGGTGGTCTGGTGGGTAGTCACAGAAGGTGGTCTGGTGGGTAGTCACAGATCACAATAGATTGTTAGTTCAGCTTAGTTTCTCAGGCCTAGAAAACAAATGCTCAGATTAGGCAGGAATAATCAGTACAAATAGTTAGGGGTCACAAGCAATTTTCAATTCCTACCTCCGGACAACTGGTTCTATGAGCTAATGATTGGGAAACTAAACTAAGCAAACTTGCAATGTCTGCTCTCTATTCTTTTAACTAAAGTTACTCCATCTTACCTTTAAAGCAAGTATTTCTATATTAATTCTTAACCCTTTCATATCCTTTCCTAATTTTCCTCTTGGGCTACTTGCCTTCTTTTAATTGCTTTTCGGGAGTTATTTAAATTATGAAAATAATTGTTTCCTGTCATATACCTTACAAATATTTTCTCTTTTAATATTTTCGTGACCTTTACAGTTTTTTCTGAATTCCAAAAAATAACTTCTATTAATGCACTTTCAGAGAGGAAAAGTAAAAGGAACTATAAAATTAGTAGTATAATTGAAAGCAGACGCGGTGGCTCACGCCTGTAATCCCAACACTTTGGGAGGCGAAAGAGGGAAAAACTGATTGAATCCAGGAGTTCATGACCAGCCTAAGCAACATAGCTAGACCTCCTCTCTAAAAAAAAAAAAAAAAAAAAAAATTTAATTAGCTGGCATGGTAGCGCACGCCTGTAGTCCCAGTTACTCGGGAGACTGAGGCAGAAGGATCACCTGAGCCCAGGAGATCGTGGCGCAGTGTCTTAATCGTGGCCCCCGCACTCGACCCTGGGCGAGTATAGGACCCGCGGAGGACTCAGCATCTCGGTGGTAACCTTGCTCACGTGGCGCTGGCGCCGGCAGTGCCCCAACCTGAAGTCAGACTCCCCAGGCAGAGTGAGGGCTGTCCAGCCGACAGGCGCCCGGCCTCGTCTGCGCAGAGGAGACACTTGAGCCGGTGGAAGGTGGCCTGGAGAGAACGCGCGGATTAGCGGACGCGGCCGGGTCGACGGGGGGAGGGGGCGGGGAGGCGAGGGGACCAATGTCCCGGGTTGCGCACCGGAAGTAGCCGCCCAACCTTGGGCGCGGGGTCCGAGGTGGTGGCGCAAGGAGCAGGGGCCGCGCGGTGGCGGCCATGGACGGGGCCCTGATCGAGCGGGAGAGGCCGGGGGTGGCCTGGAGGTGAGACTCCGCTGCGTTCACCGAGCTGGGGGACCCGGTGCCTGCGTCCCTCCGGGAAGCGGAGAAGGAGCAGATCGGAGGCTGGGGCTGGACCCCTGCTTCCTCAGCGTGGGGCGAGGCCTGGGCGGGAGGACGCCGGCGCCTGGTGCGCAGGGCTGGGCCCTGAGTGCTGGGCCCTCTTGGCGGTCTCGGCGTGCCCCTCTCACGGCCAGACCCTGCCGCGTCCCCCTACTCTGCCTGTTCCAGTTCCCTCCTGTGGGTGCCGCAAACGGCATCACCCCTGGCCCAGAATCAACTGTCAAGCACTAATTGACCCTATTCCTTGCCCAACGTGTGTCAGGTGCGTTTGTACATATAACCAAGATCTGGTTTCTAGGTTCCAGGAGTGACCAAGAGCCCGTTGGGGAGACTAAACCACAGGAATTAACTGTATGGTACAGACATGTTCTAATACTGGATCTAAAAAATTCATACTATTGGAGTTGAGAGAAAGGAGGGATTTATGTAGGCGCTTTGTAAAGTTCTGCGTATCCTTTTGTGAGCAGCTTAGAAAGTTATTTCCTTTGGGAAGCCTTCCCGGATTGCCACTTTCCTGTTTCTGTCACCTATTAAGCGTTCATCTGTGCTCATTTAGCATCTGAAACAAATTATCAGTTGTCATTTGTCATCTAGTTTGCTTCAGTCGTTCTGATTAACTGCCTAGCCTCTTGCAGCTTTTTTTAAAATTCCAGATGGAGGTGAAGGAGAGTAGGAAGGGCATGGGCAAAAGTACAGAATGGGAAGACATATACATAGTATATGGGAAGGTTAGCAAGGATACTGGAGCATAGATTTGTTCTTAGGTGAACAGTACATAAATTAGGGCTATTGTTATGAATTGAATTGTGTCCTCTCAGAAAATATATGTTGAAGTCCTAACTGTCACTACCTTAGAATGTGATCATATTTGGAAATAGGGTTGTTGCAGATATAATTAATTAAGATGAGGTCACACTGGTGTAGAATGGGCCCCTAATTCAATATGACTGGTGTCATTACAAGAAATGGCCATGTGAAGAGACAGACACAGGGAGAATGACGTGAAGATAAAGGGAGAGATCAGAGTGATGCATCTACAAAGCAAGGAACACCCAGGATTGCCAGCTGTCACCAGAAGCTAGCAGAGAGAGAGACATGGAACAGATTATCCCTTAAAGCCTGCAGAAGGATGCAATCCTGCCCACATCTTGATCTCAAACTTCTAGCTTCCAGAACTGTGAGAACAAATTTCTGTTTTAAGTCATCCAATTTGTGGTCCTTTGTTTTAGCAGCCCTGGGAAACTAATATAGCTCTGTAAATCAAAAAGAAAGCATTATTTCCTTTATTAGGTGATAGAAAACTCATTGTAAGTCTTTTATCATTGGTATAAATGAAAGCAGTATTTTAGAAAGTTATTTAATCTGCAGTATCACCAGCATTAATTGAAGCCAGAAAGCATGTTGAGAGATTTTACAGCAATATAAGAATGAGTTGAGGCTCTGAAGTAAGATGGGATTGGAGAGAGCCAATGCAGAAGATTTCAGAGTTGGGTAGTAGGCACAAATAGAAGGGATAGAGAAGGCAAAGTCAGAAATGACTAGAACAGGGCTTTTCACATTTTAGCATCCATAAGAATCACCTGGAGAGCTTGTTAAACTGCGGTTGCTGGGCCCCACTCCCAAATACTCTGGTTCAGTAAGTCTGGGATGGTGCTTGAGAACTTGCATTTTTAACAAGCTCCTGGGTGATGCTGATGTGTGGATCACATTTTAGGTAGCACCAAACTACTGTGTTTCTGTCTTTAAAATCGCTAGGCTGGGCATGGTGGCTCAAGCCTGTAATCCCAGCACTTTGGGAGGCCAAGGCAAGAGGATTGTCTGAGCTCACGGGTTCGAGACCAGCCTGGGCGACATGGTGAGACCTCGTCTCTACAATAAATCAAAAAAATAAATAAATAGCCAGGCCTGGTAGCATGCGCCTATAGTTCCAGCTACTAGGAAGGCTGAGGCGGAAGGATGGCCAGAGCCCAGCAAGTTGACGCTGGGGTGGCTGTTAGTATGTCACTGTACTCCAGCCTGGGCAACAGACTGAGACTCCAACTCCAAAAAAACAAAAAAATCTCTAGAATACAAGGCTCACAAGGGCAGAATTGTCTTGTTTACCAGTGCATACTAGAGCCCAGAACAGTGCCTGGACATTAAAGGTGTGTTAGTATGTTTTGGTTGCTATGATAAATATATCATAGTCTGGGTGGCTTATAAACAACAAATGTTTTTCTCACAGTTCTGCTGCCTGAGAAATCCAAGATCAAGGTACCAGCAGATATGGTGTCTGGTGAGGGCCCGGGCCTGGTTCATAGATAGCTTTCTTTTTACCATGTCCTCACATGGCAGACAGGGCAAGGAAGCTCTCCAGGTGTGACTGTTTGTCTGCATCCCCACCCCCTCACCCCCCCACCTGCCTTTGAGTCAGGGTTTCACTCTGTCACCCAGGCTGGAGTACAATGGCACTATCATGGCTCACTGAAGCCTTGACTTCCTGGGCTCAGGCGATCTTTCCACCTCAGCCTCTCCAGTAGCTGGGACTACAAGTACACCACAACACCTGGCTCATTTTTAAATTTTTTGTGGAAACAAGGTCTCACTATATTGCTCAGGCTGGTCTTGAACTCCTGGGCTCAAGCAGTCCTTCCACCTCAGCCTCCTAAAGTGCTAACATTACAGGTGTGAGTCACTGCACCTGGCTAGGCCTCCCTTATAAGGGCACTAATCCCATTCATGAAGGCTGTGCCCTCATGATCGAATCACCTCCCAAAGGCTCTACCTCCTAATGCCATCAGATTGAAGATTAGTCTTCAACGTATGAGTTTTCAAGGGACACTCTATGGCAGTAGACTCTTGATATATATTTGTTAAATGAGAACTGCTCATTTGGATAGAAATGGATAGTAGGAGAGGAATAAGCTCAGAAGCAAAAATGATGTGTTCATTTTTCTCAATTTGATTCACACTGATTGGATTTCTTAACATTGGACTGGAGATGCATTATGAGTATAGAATAAAACATGGGTGAGGAATAGGAGTTTTAGATTTGTTATTCATTTTGCATAAAGCTGATAATTGAAGCCAGAGGTGATGGTCATTGAGATATCAAATGTAAAAAAAGCCTTAGTAGCACTGACATTTAATAAAAGGAGAAAGCAGAAAAAGTAAAGACAGCAAGGAAGAAGTGGAGTGGTTGGTGTATTGTGCATTATAGAAGCCAAGGAGTAAAGAGTTTCAGGGATTATTTAATCAAAGGAAAGAAGGAAGAGAGTTAACCTACTATTCATGTATTCAATGGTTTTTTGTTGGGTTTTGTTTCGTTTTCTTTTTTCCCTAATCGAGCACTCACTATGTACTAGGAACTGTTCCAACACTGGGCACCAGGCCTGCACTCAGTGGGATTTCTACACAGAAGAGATGCTAGATAAGGAGGCAGAGCTGGTCTCACTGGGTAAGAGCACTGTCCCCTAACTTAGAATCCATATAGTCTGAGTTTTCAGAGTTTTGGTTGAAAAGTAGAAAACTAGAGAAGTTTTAAAGAACTGACTGAGAGATTCCTAATTGTTTTGACTCTTGGTCAAAGCTTTGCTTTGGTTTTTCATATATAGATATATGAGTCTGTACAACAACTCTTTGGAATAAGTATTATTTCCATTTTACATTTGATGAAGTGATGGTTGAGGGAGATTAAAAAGCCAGGATTCTAACTTGGTTCTACTTACTTCCAAAGCCTTGTTCTGTTCAGAACTCCAAGCTACCTCTAAGTTGTTATCACTAGTGTCACTTTCTCCTTAAGACTTTACCTCTATATCTCCCCTCCATTAACCTGCAAGTTCCTGGAGGACTGGGACCATATCTTGTATTCATCTTTGTATACCCAGTATCGAGTACAATGTCTAGAACATGGTAGATGTTCAGTGAATGTTTGCTAGATGAACAAATCAATGAATGATGTGAAACACTTCAACCCTTTTAAATCTAGAAACTCTGAATTTAGCTGGGTTAGATTATAGAAGAGGGCTCTCCTCCCCGATCAAGCCTATGTTTCAGATGCTGTACCCTTCTGTTCCTGACATCATCTGAGGGGAAGATTTCCTTAAATTACTCCCTATTCCTTTCGCCTATGGAATTGGAGGAAAAATTTGAGAAGTGTGGCCATTCATCTGTGCAGAGCAATGTGGAATGAAGGACTAGATAGTTTGCCAAAACTGTGCCTGTGAAAAAGGTTGATCCTAATGATTCTTAAAGAAAGGAGTCCTTTTAGCACTATTTCCAAACAATTTTTGTTTCCCTTTTCTAGCATCTGTACTACTCTTGTATTATCTCTTTCTAGATCTAAAATAAAATGATATTATATATCTGTATCAGTCAGGATCCAGTCAAGAGACCAAAACTGTGCCAGTAATTTAAAGAAGTATTTAGTATAAAGAATTTTTAACTAGTAAAAGGGATCGGGTATGGTGGCTCGTGCCTCTAATTGCAGCACTTTGGGAGGCCACAGTGGAAGGATCAATTGGGGTCAGTTCAAGACCAGCCTGAGCAGCATAGTGAGACCCAGTCTCTACAAAAAAAAAAATTTTAATTAGCTGGGCATGGAGGCACACAAATGTAGTCCCAGCTACATGAGAGGCTGAGGTGGGAGGATCACTTGAGCCCAGGAGGTCAAGGCTGCAGTGAGCCATGAAGTCATGATTGCACCACTGCATTCCAGCCTGAGCAACAGAGTAAGACCTATTTCTTTAAATTAAAAAAAAACAACTAGTAAAAGGTAGTTAACTACTAAAAGGATTAAAAGATGACAATGGAAATAGATAATGCAGAAAACAATACCTTTATGACTAAGGGAAAGTAAACAGAGAATGAACCAAGAGCTTAGAAGAGGATTCTCCCACCCCAAAGCTGAGATGGAGACCTTTTTGTAGATGATGTAGCCACCTGAGAAACACCCAGCTTGCTGATGATGAAGAAACTTAGCCGCCACAGGTCAGAGCTGAGTGTAGGCTTGTTCTGCCAAATGGGAGTTCACTGAAGGGTATAGACAGGCCAGAGGTAATCCATAGGAAAGTGCTGGGTGGTGGAAAAAAAACTCACTGGAGGGTGAAGGCCTGAGCTGGTCCATAGGAAGCCATCAAACTCAGTCAAAAAAACAAAACAGCTCACTGGTACCAGGAAGATAAATTCCATTTGTCTTTGTTAGGTCTTTCAGTGTTCCTCCAGTGCCAGCTGGCAAAAGAGAAATGTGTACAGAGTCCTGCTCCAATATCACAAGTAGGGCAAAGAAGACAAAAAGAACATATATGATATCCCATTTTTGTGTTAGAAAAAGTATATGCTTAGAAATAAGACTGGAAGAATATACACCAATACAACAAAACATTAGTAGTCTTTATCTTTGGGTAGCAGATGATGGGATTATGGGTGATTATTATTTTATTTTCTGTGCTCTACTCTGTTTTTTAATTTTCTTATAATAAGCATGTAGAAATTTTGTAATTAAAAAAAGCCACAGAAAAAAAGTGTTTCTCTGAAATTTTAAAAGATTCCTCCTTTAAAATAAAATTTAAAAATAGTATGAAAACCTTTAAGGATTTGGAGTCATTTTTAAAAATTGTACATACAACTCCTAAAATCCTTGGAATCTCTAAAGTGATATCTTTTTGTATGCTAATGAGACAACTTGCAGCTAGGGGCCCTAGGTAGTTTCAGGATAGGAGCCGGTCACCAGAAAGGTCACAGCAAGATAAGAGCGTTGGGACTTTCAGCCCCATACCCTACTCCAAGGAGAGGAAAGGGACTGAAGGCTAAATTGATCACCAGAGCCAGGCTCGGTGGCTCAGCCTGTAATCCCACGCTTTGGGAGGCTGAGGTGAGTGGATTGCCTGAGCCCATGGGTTTGAGACCCTCCTGGGCAACTTGGCAAGACCTCATCTCTACAATAAATAAAAAAATCAGCCGGGCATGGTAGTGCGTGCCTCTAATTCCGGTTACTCAGAAGGCTGAGGCGGAAGGATCGCCAGAGCCCAGCAGGTTGAGGCTGCGGTGGCCGGGAACGGCCACTGCACTCCAGTCTGAGAGACAGAGTGAGACTCCAACTCAAAAAAAAAAAAAATTGATCACCAGTAGCCAATGGTTTAATCAGTTATGACTATGTAAACCCCAGGACAGAGTTCAGAGAGCTTCCAGAGAGTCAAACACATGGAGGACGGTGCCCCATACCCCTTTCCACATGCCTTGCCCTACACATCTTTTTCATCTGTATCCTTTGAATATCTTTATAATAAATAGGTAAAGGTGTTTCCCTGAGTTCTGTGAATCACTCTAGCAAATTAATCAAATCCAAGGAGGGGGCCAAGAGATCCCTGATTTATAGCTGGTCAGTCAGAAGCACAAGCAAAACAATCTGGGGCTTGCAATTGGCATCGGAAGTGCAGTGCTGTCTTGTGGGACTGAGTCCTCAACCTGTGGACTCTGAAGCCATCTCCAGGTAGATGTTGTCAGAACTGAACTGAATTAGAGGACACGTAGTTGGCAAACTGATTGCTTCCTTGGTGTGTGGGGGGAAAAAACCCCGAACATTTGGCCACAGGGTATGGTAGCAAACACCTGTAATCCCAGCAACTCGGAACGCTAAGGCAGGAGAATCACTTGAGGCCAGGAGTTTGAGGCTGCAGTGAGCTATAATGGCACTACTGCACTTCAGCCTGAGTGACAGAGCAAGACCTCATCTCTTAAAATAATTTTTTAAAATACCAAACATTTGGTCACAGAAGTCTTCTGTGTTGATTGATTGTAGTGTAAGGGCAGAAGGAAAATTTTATTTTTTACCTTACATCATCCATTACAACATCCTCCCAATTCCTGATTGCTTATTTTAATTCAGTTTTTCATTGACTATATCTCGTTACAATTGTTCTTTTAGAAAAGGGCTCATGAGTGTCACACTCCATGAGTTTTTACATGCCTGAAAATGTTTCCCTATTGCTGGGTAAAAAATTATCAGCTTGGCCAGGCACAGTGGCTCACGCCTGTAATTCCAGCACTTTGGGAGGCCAAGGTAAGAGGATTGCTTGAGCCCAAGAGTTTGAGACCAGCTTGGGCAACATGGAGAGATCTCGTCTCTTTAAAGAAAAAAAAAAAAAGGCCAGGCTTGGTGGCTCAGCTTGTAATCCCAGCACTTTGGGAGGCTGAGGCAAGTGGATTGCCTGAGCCTGCAGGTTCAAGACCAGCCCGGGAACGTGGCATTTACTGTCCCTACAATAAATCAAAAATTAGGTGGGCGTGGTAGCACACACCTGTAGTTCCAGCTACTTGGAAGGCTAAGATGGAAGGATCACTGGAGCCCAGCAGGTGGATGCTGGGGTGGCAGTGAGTGCACCATTGTACTCCAACCTGGGCGACAGAGTGAGACTCCAACTTAAAAAAAAAAATCAGCTCACACTGTTTCTCCTTAGAACTTTATAGGCATTATCACATTCTGGTGTGGAGTGTAACTACAGAGAAGGGTAAAGTCAACCTGAAATTCTCTACTTCCTTTTTTGCCTAAATGCCCATTTGTTCATTTATTCCTGAAATTTAGTCACTTCACCAGGACCTGTGGTTTTGATTGTTCTTTGTCAGCTGTACCCTTCCAGTTGGCTTAAGTCTTTATTTCAGCAACATTTTCTTCTGTTATATGTTGGATTTTTGCTCTTTTCTCTTCTTTAGGAAGACTAATTATACGTATTTTATTATCTTTCTCTAGCTACTGGCTCTCTCTATAGTTGCATTTGTATCCATTTCATTTTGTATGATTTCTCCAGACCTCATTGTGACCTTATAGTGAATATTTTTGTTAATTTCATCTACAAATGCTTTTCATTTGCCTGTCCATATCTTACCTCAGCTTTGCCAAATTTCTTGTCACTTGTTTTTATTGTTTTATAATAATCTATATCTGTTTTAAACCTTTGTGTCTCTTTAGGCTTTAATTTTTCTCTCTCTCTATTATTAAGATGTGAGTACAAGTCAGGATTAGGTGCGTGAGTAGTCTACCTGTCGGTAAAGTTTGGGCCTCCAACTGGTCCTCAGTTCCCTGGTTTAGGATCAGGTACCCTTTATGATGCCACGTATCCTCTACCTTCCCTGCCTCCCCTGGCAATGTCCCGAGACTGCCAATCCCTCCATTGTAGCATTGTGGTAAATGTTCAGGACCCACTCATGAGTGAGAGCATGTGGTATTCAGTTCTTTGTTTCTGTGCTAGATCACCAAGTATGATGGACTCCAAATCTATCCAGTTTGCTGCGAAGTTTATGCTTTTACTATTAAGAGTGATTCTGTCTATAATTTTTTTGAGATAAGGAAGAACTCTACTGAATGCTTCCTATTAATTCCTTTGTATTCCTCGTGGAAATATTTCTAATCTGTTACTTATGTTTCCTTCTTTCCTTGAAAATATTTCTTTTTCTTTTTAAGCATATGCCCCACAAATTAGTCGTAACAATTACTACTCAACAGTTAATGAAGAAGACTCTCTATTAAAAAGTACTACAGGAAAAGACAGAGGAAACTGAACCCAGGCCCTTCAAAGCATTCATACAGATTTTCAGCCACAAACATCCTCTCATCAAATCTAGAGGTGTATCTCCCCTCAGCTTTTGATTTTTTAAGAGATCAATATGAAACAATAAGAGCCCTTCAGATCACAATTTTGTTGTTGTTGTTGTTGTTGGAGTCTCACTCTGTCGCCTAGGCTAGAGTGCAGTGGCACGCTCATGGCCACTGAGCCTCGACCTGCTGGGCTCAGGCAATCCTTCCACCTCAGTCTTCCATGTTGCTGGAACTATAGGTGTACGCCACCACACCTGGCTAATTTTTTTATTTGTTGTAGAGATGAGGTCTTGAAAAGTTGCCCAGAGGTCTTGAAAAGTTGTCCCTGGGCTCAGGCAATCCTCTCACCTCCACCTCCCAAACTGCTGGGATTATAGGCGTGAGCCACTATGCCAAGCAGATCACAAATTTTTTGTACTAAAACTTGACAACCTTTACTCTTCCATGTTTTTAAATTTATTTTGTTTTGTTTTGTTTGTTTGTTTTGAGTCAGGGTCTCACTGTGTTGCCCAGACTGGAGTGCAGTGGCACAATCACAGTTTACTGCAGCCTTCAACTCCTAGGCTCAAGTGACTCTCCCTCCCTGCTTCCCAAAGTGCTGGGATTACAGGCATGAGACACCGTGCCTGACTTACTCTATCATCTTTTAAATAATAATTTATCTCTGAATTTTGAAAAATATATATCAAACAGCCCCCCCCAAAGGCACTTTAAGGGAAAATTATGACAAAGCCAATTCTTTCCAATAACTGATTTGAATGATATTTCAATGAAATTCAGCTTGGATACAGAGGCTTGTTATAAGAACACATAACTTAATGGTAATTAAAGGGTAAAGGTTAATAATAGCAGTAGTAACAATAACAGCAGCTGACACTTAAATAATGCTTTTTTTATGCCAAGCATTGTTCTAAATGTTTTATATATCTCTCTCTATATATTTCTCATCCCAACTCTATGAGGTAAGTACTATTATTATCTTCATTTTATAGATGAGGAAACTGAGGCACTGAGAGATCCAGTGACTTTCCTAAGGTCACATTGTCATTAAGTGGTAGAGCCGGGATTCAAACCTAGGTAGTTTGCCCTGCAGTACTTGCTCTTAATCACTATGTTGTGCTGCCACTCATTCGTTGCAAGAAGATTAATGACTAGAGAGTTCATATCAGCAGGACCAAAGTGAAAGGACTCTCTCAAGGAGCTCAAAATGTGTTTTTGTGACTGGGCAAGATCAGGAATTTGCTAATATGGACACCTATAAGCAATAAGTACATCTGTTTTTCCACTGCAGATTTTATAAAACTGCCACACAAAAAAGCAATTCTACCAAAATACCAGAAAAAAAAATGCCAGGTCTGAGAAAGAGAATTGATTTCTATTGAAATGACAGCTAAACATTTTTATTCTGAGGCATAGTACAGATTTGCTTAACTGTCTTAGTATATTGGGAGGAATGAGTGGTGTGCCAGTTATTGATTTATTGCCTCTCAACTCCAAATTCATTCATCTTTGTTTGCATGTATTATAGAGCTGGGCCCTGTAAACCTTCTTTGCTAGCTGGCACAAGATGTAGACTTTGTCAATAGAGGATGCTAGAGGGACAATGCATGGCCATAGGAAGAGAAAGGGATTTCTCTTCCTTGACCAGTGTGGTGTTCTATTTTTATTTATTTTTATTTCAGTCACTTATTTATTGATTTAGTTGCTAGTATATTAATTGTGGGAGGTCTAGTGGCACTTATCCTAGTGGGCTGCTTCCTGTGAACCAGTTCTGGCCCAGCCACACCATCCAGCGAGTTCCTCCCCAAACCAACAGGCCACTTCCTATGGACCAGCTCCAGACTGCACCCTGGCAAGTTTCTTCTCCACCAATAAAGTGTGTGGTAGCACAAGTTCTTGTGGTAGCCACAGTCTCTCCAATAAAGTCTGAATCTCAGGAAGTTCTTAGCTCTTCTAAGTTCTCTGTTCCTCCCTCTTAGGCTTCCAAGTAGAGTGAAGAGGTGATATTTGTATTTTAGGAATTATAGAATGATGTACTTATCATTTCAGATTCTGAGACCAGGAATGAGATGAAGGAATGGACGTCATAGATGGAAATTTCTTAAGAAAAAGATTCAGCAAGGGCTGCATCAGAAAGACTGCAAAGACAGATCTCCCAGGAATGTGAGTTAGTTGAAACCAGTGATCCTAAGGACAAAGTATTGAGGCACTGGGCAAGTCCCTTAAAGGATGCAGTGAAACATCTCTCTTCCCAAGTGAGAGGTATCAGGGAAATGAGTCTTATCCCCAAGAAAGCCATTGCAGGAGAGAAAGACCATGGATGTAATGAAGGAGAAAAAATACTTTCTGCTGGAGAAAGATCACATAGATATGAGGTCTGTGGCCAATGCTTCAAGCAGAAGTCAGGATTAACTGAACATAAGCAAATTGATAATATAAAGAAGATTTATGAATGTACGGAATGTGAAAAAACCTTCAACAGGAGCTCAAACCTGATGTTACATCAGAGAATTCACACAGGAAAGAAACCATATGTATGTAATGAATGTGGAAAAGACTTTAATCAAAGTTCAAATCTTATTATACATCAGAGAATTCATACAGGAAAGAAGCCTTATATATGTCATGAATGTGGAAAAGACTTCAATCAGAGCTCTAATCTGGTTAGACAAGTGAATTCATAGTGATGAGAATCCCTATCAGTGTAAAGATTGTGGGAAGGCCTTTAAGGGAAGCTCAAACCTTGTCCTACACCAGAGAATCCACAGTGAAGGGAAGCCATACTTATGCAATAAATGTGGAAAGACCTTTAATCAAAGCTCAGATCTTATTATACATCACAGAATTCACACTGGAGAGAAACCCTATGAGTGTTATGACTGTGGACAAATGTTCAGTCAAAGTTCACACCTTGTCACACATCAGAGAATTCATACGGGAGAGAAACCCTTCAAGTATAGTGAATGTGAAAAGGCCTTCAGGCAGCGTTCTTGCCTTACTGAACACCTGAGACTCCACAGTGGAGAGAAACCCTATGAATGTCACGAATGTGGGAAATCCTTTAGTGGGCGCACAGCTTTTCTTAAACATCAGAGACTACATACTGAAAAGAAACTTAAATTTGAAAAAGCATACACTTCTGACTTGAACTTTATCAAACAGAAAATTCATAGAGAAGAAAAACCTTACGAATGTACTGGGTGTGGAAAAGCTTTCCGGGGAAGTTCAGATCTAATTAGGCATTGGATAATTCATACTGGAGAGAAACCCTATGAATGTAGTGAATGTGGGAAAGCATTTAGTCAGAAGTCGCACCTTGTTTCACATCAGAAAATTCATACCAGAGAGAAGCCCTACCAGTGCAATGAATGTGGGAAAGCCTTCAGGCAGCGTTCCCTCCTTATTCAACATAGGAGAATACATAGTGGTGAGAAGCCCTATGAATGTAACGAATGTGGGAAACTCTTCATTTGGCACACAGCTTTTCTCAAACATCAGAGACTGTGTACTGGAGATAAACTTGAATGTCAGAAAACCTTCAGCAAGGATCAGGAGCTTAGAGAAGAGCAGAGAATTCACCAAGAAGAGAAAGCTTATTGGTGTAATCGGTGTGGTAGAACTTTCCAAGGCAGCTCAGACTTCATCAGACATCAGGTAATTCATACAGGAGAGAAAACATATGAATGTAAAAACTGGGAAAACATTCCATCAGAGCTCAGACCTTCCAAGACATCATAGAATTCATAGTGGAGAAAAACCTTATGCATGCAATAAATGTGGGGAATCTTTTAGGGGCAGCTCAGATCTTATTAAACACCATCGTGTTCACACTGGAGAGAAACCATATGAATGCTGAATGTGGGAAGGGCTTTAGTCAGAACTCACACCTTATTAGTCATCAAAGGATTCACACCAGAGAGAGACACTTTGAGTGTAGCAACTGTGGGAAGGCCTTCAGTGGCCACATAGCTTTTCTTAAACACCAGAAACGTCACACTGGAAAGGAATGTAAAGAATGTGAGAGTCTTCAAACCAGACTCACTTTAATAGGCAACAGAAACCTTATGTATGTAGTAAAAGTAGGAAAAGCCTGATGGGGACCACGTCTTAAAGCACTACAGAGGATTTTTTTGGTTGGAAAATCCATTTGGAAGTAGGAAAACAGAAAAGCTCTACTGGGTGAAAAGCATATAAGTGTAATCAAGTGGAAAAACTAAAAGCTCTTGGATATAATCGCCTTTTTTTCTGCCTCAGAGTTCACACTGGAGTATGTGGTCCCAAGGATATAAAAACTTGAGAATGTTTTAGGGGATTTCTACCATTATTAAAAATCATTAGAACTCACATTGGTAGCAACCCAAAATAACTATTATTATTACTATTATTATTTTAGTTGGCGTTTCACTCTGTTGCCCAGGGTAGAGTGTTGTGATACATTCACGGCCACTCCAGCATCGACCTACTGGGCTCTGGCGATCCTTCTGCCTCAGCCTGCCAAGTAGCTGGAACTACAGGCGCACACTACCATGCCCAGCTAACTTTTTATTAATTTATTTATTGTAGAAACAAGATCTCACCAAGTTGCCCTGGCTGGTTTTGAATTCACGCCACAGGCTCAGGCAATCCACTCGCCTCAGCCTCCCATAGTACTAGGATTATAGGCTGAACCACTGAGCCTGGTCAACAATTTTTTTTTTAATAGAGACAGGGTCTAGCTCTGTCACTCAAGTTGGAGTGCAGTGTGGCATGATCACAGCTTACTGCAACCTTGAATTCCTGGGCTGAATCAGTCCCCCCACCTCAGCCTTCCAAGTAGCTGCAAGGACTATAGGCACGTACCACCACGTCTGGCTAATTAAAACAAACAAACAAATTGTAGAGATGGGGGTCTCACTATGTTGCCCAAGGTCATCCCATACTCCTGGCCTCAAGTGATCCTCCCACCTTGGCCTACCAAGTGTGGTAGGCTTGAGCCATGGTGCCTGGCCACCCAAAGTTAACCAAAGCTAAATTTTTAATGGGTGGAGTCATCTCTCTCTCTCTTATTTATTTATTTATTTATTTATTTATTGGAGTCAGAATCTCACTCTTTTGCCATGGCACAATTACGACTATCACAGCCTCAATCTACTGGGCTCAGGTGATCCTTCCACCTCAGCCTTGCAAGTAGCTGGGATTACAGGTGCATGCCACCATGCCCATCTAACTTTTTTATTTTTATTTATTATAGAGACGAGTTCTCACCATGTTGCCCAGGCTAGTTTTGAACTCCTGGGCTCAGGCAATCCTCTTGTCTCAGCCTCCCAAAGTACTGAGATTATAGGTGTGAGCCACTGTGCCCAGCCAGAATCAACCATTTCAATCTTGACTTCCTAGTCCAGGGACAAGTATAAATATGTTTTAAATACTTTAGGGAGATTAGATCTTCCTCTGGGATAAATTCTTCCCCTTGAGTATGTATATTGTACATATTCCCTTTTTTCTTCCTTACAAAAAGGTGCTCCTACATATGTGATAATGCTAACTATAATGATCCACTAATAGAGAGGAAACAAAAAATAAGAGAAATGACTTGATTACAGGATAGCTGAAGGCAAGGATATAAGAGCCAAATGAGGTGTTCCCTAGAGAAAGAGTGGTATCCACAAGTGGGATCAGAAAATGCAAGAGACATGAGAACAGTACGTGTTGGGAACAAAATTTGACTGAATGCCAAAGAAGAGCATTTAGGCAACATGAATTGCTGGGAATTAGAAGAAAGCCTCTATGTTGAAAGGTCAGGTGATTAGGGAGAACATTTTTATCTTGATCCAAGACAGCTTATTTGAGAATTAGAGAGTCTAAATAGAACTGCAGAGAGAAGCCAGTCATAATTTAATCCGGTAATTGATATTGGTAATTAGACCTTGCCTAACTGTACAGACCCTGCCTACCTTTGCAATCAGATTATCATCAAACATTTCTTGTACTCTAAACTACTAGCAGATTGTATGTTAATTTACAGGAGTCATCAGATAAGAATGTTACCAAATGGGACACTGTAAAACAAGGAAAATTTCAACCTCATTTATTTCCTTAGCGGAAGTACTTGTAAAATGTCTGATGATGTCAGTGTTTCTCAACTCAGGACCCCAGTGGGGCATTTGGCAATATCTAGAGACATCTGGTTTTCCTCAACTGGGAGAAGACTACTGACCTCTAATGACCAGGGATGTTGCTCAATATCTTACAGTACACAGGCCTCCACAGCAAAGAATTATCTGGTCCGAAGTGTCAATAGTGCCACAATTAAGAAACCATGTCCATGGATATTTAGAATGCCAGTTCTCTGGGGCCATTAAAGCAAGCATTTCAGTGTGACATGGGCAGTAGTGGTGCATCCTAAGGAGAATCCAGAGTCTGCTAGAAAACTAGCTTGATGACCTGCTTCAAAAGAGACAATGTGGCATAATGGAGGGAGCACAGACTTCAGAAGCAATCAAACATGGGTTTGAATGCCAGTTATAAGTGCCATATGTATTGGACCTGGAGCAAACTACTTATCCCCTCTGATCTTTATTTTCCTCATTAATAAAATGGTGATTAAAATAATCTACCTCACAGGCTAATTGTGAAGTTTAAGTGAGAAAACTGAAATTTGCTGTTGACACATCAAAGGGCAGCTGGAGCTTTAGCTATTTTTAAACAAAAATGAAGTGTTTACAAGCAAAATATAAAATGTATAAGAGAGTGGTGTCTTGTGGCTGGTGTCAACAATAGAATCTATTAAAGTTCAAAGCACTGGAGGCTATGGCTTCCCCAGAGGGGCATCCTGAACAGTAGTGGGTTGTCTTAAAGTGGAGAAGCCCATTCAGGTTATCCCTTAAAGCTGGCTGCTTGCGGGTGATGTGTGATGCAGGGGCTCCAGACACTTACCTACCCCCATCACCTGTCTCAGAAGTTTAGCTCTTTTTTAATCTCACATAAACTCATGATCTTTTTTTTTGAGTCAGGATGTCATTCTGTTGCCCAGACGAGTGCAGCAGCATGATCATGGCTCACCACAGCCTCGATATCCTGGGTTCAGGCAATCCTTTTGCCTCAGCTTCCCGAATAGCTGGGGTTACAGGTGCATGCCACCATACCTGGCTAATTTGAGGATTTTTTTATTTGTAGATATGACATCTCGCTATGTTGCCCAGGCTGGTCCTGAACTACTGTGCTCAAGCAATCCTCTTGCCTTGGCCTCCCAAAGTGTTGGGATTATAGGTGTGAGCCACTGCACCTAAACCAAACTCTAATCTTTTAAAGTGAGAATATCTTTACATATATTTGGAGAGCAAAAGGAATTCAAAATTGTTACCATCAGTGATAATTTGAATAAAAAATTAAAGATATTTTAGTTATCTCAGATTCTAACTAATCAAAACTTTTAGCTATCTAGAACATGTTGCCATTTTAATTTTATAAGAGAAAGGAATTGGAAAGAGTTTATTCAAAAAGCCTATCTCTAGTTCCTTTACCTGTCTTTACAGTGCTGTACAGTGAAAGTTGATGTTTATATGAGTAAGCAGGAGGATATTTAAAGGGACTTGAAAGGAATTTAATGAAATGGTTTCCAACATTTTAAGCACCAAGGCCACTTTTTTAACTTCCTTGTGTCCTGCGTTTTAAAAGATTGTTTACCAAACTGCATTTATTTTAAAATAATGTTTTTGGGAGTTTTTTGCTACTAGAAGCCCATATAACTATCAATCATGCTTCTGACTGGTGTGAAGTAACCAGATCTAGGTACAAAAATTCCAGCCTAAAGCAAATGACATTTTCATTAGTCTTTTTATTCCTTTTGTGGGCAAATATATAATTTGCCTTGGGCTTTTTGAAATATTAACTAATACTTGAAAACCCCAGATTGAAAAGTAACCATTCATCCCTGATGGAGCTTGAATCAAACTGAGGGTACTGGACTTTTGAAAGTAGGGGGACGGTGGCTCAGCCTGTAATCCCAGCACTTTGGGAGGCCGAGGTGAGTGGATTGCCTGAGCCCGCGGGTTTGAGACCCGCCTGGGCAGCGAGACCTCATCTCTACAATAAATTTAAAAATCAGCCGGGCGTGGTAGCGCGCGCCTGTAATTCCGGTTACTCGGAAGGCTGAGGCGTAAGGATCGCCGGAGCCCAGCAGGTCGAGGCTGCGGTGGCCACTGCACTCCAGTCTGGGCGACTGAGTGAGACTCCAACTCAAAAAAAAAGAAAGTAGGGGGAAATTTTTGTTACAGTATGGAAATGTTTTCAACTGTGAATGTTGAAATAAAAGTTATTCAAGAAATGCTTCATATGTGCCCGGGGCCATAGTTAGATGGGGTTAAAGAAAGACATGCATTGTTCTTCAAGGAATTTACAGTCCAGTGAGGACTGAGGGAGAACAAAAGAGTTAATCTTCAGATAAGCAGATAATTTATGCTTATTCAATGAATGAATGCCCATTTAAAGATTTTATAGTTAGATGTTAATGTAGCAGGGTCCAATTTGTAAACTTGAATTCTGCAGAATAAAGTCTGTTAGCCCACTTTGGAACTTTGAAAACAGAACCTAAATATAGGTAAAACTTTGCTTTCATGAGACTTTAAACAGCTAAAGAACCAAATTCCAAGAGGATCAAAACTGGGAGAAAATCAGAGTGATAATCTTTGAGGAACAGAGGTAACTGAAATGGGTTAGGAGAGGTTTCTTCATGTAAGTATTTGATAGGAAACAAGACTAACTACCTTGGGGGAGGGAAGTGAATGTTAGCCAATAATCTGCCAATGTAATCCATTACTTTTCTTGATTTTTTTTTTCTTTCTTTGAGTCGGGGTCTCTCTGTTGTCCAAGCTGGAGTGCAGTGGCACAATCACAGCTCACCACAGCCTCAACCTCCTGGGCTCAGATGATTCTTCTGCCTCAGCCTACTGAGTAGCTGGGACTACAGTCACACCTGGCTTTTTTTTTTTTTTTTTGGATACAGTTGGGGTCTTTCTGTACTGCCCAAATGAGTCTCAAACTCCTGGGCTCAAGCAATTCTCCTGCCTCAGCTTCCCAAAGTGTTGGGATTATAAGTGAGACACCACTCCTGGCCACTTTTCTTGACTTTTGATGCCCTTAGAGTGAGGCCACCATCATCTCATTTGTACTGTTACCACAGCCCCCTTCTCTATGGGGAAGCCTGAATGATCTTCCTTTAGGACAAATCTAAGAGTGCCACCCCCCCTCTAAGCTTCCACAGTAGTTTCCCACTAACCTCAGCTTAAAGTTAAAAATCCTTAACGTGGCGGATGTATTCTGATCTGGCAGCATTTATCCACTTATTCTGTAAATATTTACTGAGCTTTGAGTATGTATCAGACACTGGGTGCTACAAAGCAAAGTGAGCACGGACAAGTCTTTGCCCTCATAGAGTTTATAATAGTAGAGAAGAGACTAATTAGAATCATTAATAAAAGTACAACCATGATAAGTGCCAGAAAGGAGAGGCATGTGATACTATAGTGGGGCATCTGACTTGGGGAGGGCTTTCTGCAAAGTGCTTACTTTTCCTTCCTAATCAATTATTTACCTCTGAACTCCCTGCAGTTCCACAAGGACCTAGGCACCTGTGTCCTGTCAAAAATGCTGCCCTATGGCCTGTCAGAAATGCTCCCTCATCTGGCTCCATTGTTTTGTTTGTTTTTGTTATTGTTTCTTAGTAGTTCCTGTGTTGGGTACTGTGATAAGCACCTAACACCAATTTTCTCTTGTATTCTTTGCCTTAGTGTTAATCGGTGGGTGCTACTGTTAACCTCATTTTATAAATAGAAAACGAAAGTCTGAAAAGGCAAAGTAATTTGCCCAAAGTCTCACAACTAGTAAGTGAAGAAATGAGTTCAAATCCTGGCCTGCCTGACCTAAAACAGTCTTAGCGCTACAGTGTTGTATCTCCCAACTCCTTCAAGTCCAGGCCTCACCTATCTGGTCGCCTTTACTGATACACCCACCTAGAGTCTAGTGCTTCCACTGGTCCCGCAGCCATCACGGCATAACAGTTGTAACTTACTTGTCGCCCGCCCCACTAGACTGAGCTCCTCCTGGACATGGATTAGCCTTTTCCCTTCCCATAACCTCAAGGCCTCCAGGTAGAAGCCACACCTCGGGCACAAAGCAGGAGGTGGCTCATGTGGGCCGGAGGGGTGCCACCCTCCCGGCTTATCTAGGAAAGGAGGAGGACTCGACTCGGTGTTGCGGCGCGGTAGCCTCCAGAGGTGGGAAGGGATTGGGCCCGGCTGCCAGGAGCTGGGCTGTGAGTGGGTGCTGAGAGGACCTGGGCGGAAAGTCCTCGCAGAGAATCCCAGAGCGCAGTCCGCGGCTCCTGGTGACTAGTTGGGGAGGGGGCGTGGGCACGGCCTCCGAGGTAGCGCTGAGTGAGGGGGAGACTGACGGCGTGACGCGACCAGGAGACGAGCTCTCGCAGCTCCCGCGCGTGCGGAGCTTGGCGCCCGGGTCCGCCTATCTGGCGGAGCCTCCACGTGCCTCTTGCGGCCTCGTTCCGGTGTCTTGCACCCCTACTCGCGCCGTCCTGGAGCTTTCATGCCCTGCAGCTTTGATGCCCTCCGGCGCTGCCCTGTTCCGCAACGGCAGGATGACTCTCCCTAGCCGGTGCCTCTAGAACTGGTAATTCAGTTCCCAAAGGCACTCTCCCCAGGAGCCCGGACTGCCAGTTCACGCACAAGGCGATCTTTGCAAGGACCGCCTGCGGGAGAGCGAGGCAGACTGGGGCTTGCTGAGTAAAGCGCTGCATCAGTGACTCCAAGGTTTTTCATGCGGTCCTTCTGACCTTCTCAAAACGAAATGTATTCTAGGTTGGGAGTGTGTCAGCGTGATGGTTTCTTGAGTTTTGAGATGGTATCACAGACACAAATCTTTCTGGGATCCAGAACTGTGTCTGTTCCCTGTTTTGAAATAACTCTCCAATAAAAAGTCAGAGGTTTACTGGACAAGTCTCCTTCTTTCCACCCACCCATCCCCATCACCCACCTCCTCACCCCCAAAAGATGCCTCTAGCAAATAAGATGAGGCATCCTGATGCCTTGCTGGTTCCTGCCAGAATTTCTAGCTTTACCGTTTGGACATAGGCTCCTTCTACGCACCTCTCTCACCCAAACCCCCAGTACCCCAGTGCTCCTCTGTCTTAGTTAACTTGGGTTGTCATAACAAAATACCATAACTTTGATGTCAGAAAACAGACACTTATTTTCTCACAATTTTGGAGGCCGGAAGGCTGTGATCAGGGTGCCAGCATGGTCAGGTTCTTTTTGAGAGCACCCTGGTTGCTTTTTCACTGTGTTCTCACATGGCACAGAAAGAGACCCAAAGCTCTCTGGACTCTTTTCTCATAGGACACTAATCACTTCATGACCTGCCCTCAAGACTTCATCTAAACTAAATTATCTCCTAAAGGCTTCATCTCCAATTATCATCACATTGGGGGTTAGGGCTTCAACCTATGAATTTTGGAGGGACATAGTTAAGTCCATAGCATCCCCCTTCTTTTTTTTTTTTTTTTCATTTTTATTTTTAAAGAGCAGTTTTAGATTCATTGCAAAATTGAAAGGAAGGTACAGAGATAGTCTCCCCCACTATAACATTCTCCCACAAGAGCAGTATGTCTATTAAAATTGATGAGCCTACATTGGTACATCATAATCACCCCAAGTCCATAGGTTACATTAGGGTTCACTCTTGGTGTTATACATTCTGTGCATTTGATCAAATGTACCCACCCTTATCGTATCAGAGTAGTTTTTGTCCTAAAAATCCTCTTTTTCTTCCTTCTTTTGCATGTAAGACTGAAGTACTATATGCAAAGGTGTGGTTCATACAGTATACTTCAGCCGGAACCTGAGATCTCCTGACCTGGTGCATTTAGGCTTGGCAGTGGTAGAGGAGTTAAGGGTTGGCAGTTGGCTGCAGCAAGAGCAAAGAGCTAGTCAATTTTTCAGTCAGTTCTCTGTGACTAACTCTGCTTGCTCCTTCCACCATTTCCCTTTTTTATGCTCTTCAATCTATATCCTCCTCTTCCCTCTACTCTGTGATTAAGCCCCAGGGATATATACTTACACTTAGCTGATTTAGTGCTGACTAGAGTACCAATCTAAATTTTGTGATAAAAGAGCTGTCACTCATTACAGTTGGGGGCCTAGATCTCAGACTGCTCTCAGGATCCAGAATATTTTTGCTTGAAATCAGAGACTGACACAGTGTTAATTGGTGACAGAGTGAGACTTCCACTCAAAAAAAAAAAGAAAAAGTACTTTCATGGTAATAAGAGATAGGTAAAAGATAAAATTATAGGAAGGCAGGAAAAATACAGTCTTGAAACTGCGATAGTCCAAATAGAGGATAATAGACTCCTTATTCATAATGAACAAGTTGAGATAAAAGAGATTTTATAAGAACAGTTGACTGGGAATAAAAAGAGAAGAGTCAAATGACTTTTTTTTTTTTTTTTT
>NW_007252916.1:570585-572854 GCF_000164805.1 Carlito syrichta | reverse complement strand
GAGATGAGGTCTCGCTGCCCAAGCGGGTCTCGAACCCATGGGCTCAGGCAATCCACTCACCTCAGGCTCCCAAAGGTGCGGGATTACAGGCAGAGCCACCGAGCCCAGTTTTTTTTTATTTGTTTGTTTTTTAAGAGACAGAGTTTTGCTCTGTTGCCCAAGCTGGAATGTAATGGCATAATAAAAGCTCAAAAAAACCTTGAATTCCTGGGCTCAAGCCATCCTTCTGCCTCAGCCTCCCAAGTAGGCAGGACAATAGGTGTGAGCCACCATGCCTGGCCTATATTCTTTCATTTAATAAGTAATTATTGAGTAAATACAATATGTCAAACACTGTTCTAGAAACTGGGATACAAAAATGAAGAAAAACCCCTGCCCTTATGGAGTAAAGAAAATAAATGATAAATGACCAGATTATGGCTATTTTTCAAAGTCAAATAAAAGAAAGCTAGATGTGATACAGTAACAAATTAGGAGAATTAAAGGTGTTTTAGCAGTAATTCACATGATAAAAATGATGTACAACTAACTCTATTGTCCAGTTTGAATTGATCAGGAAATCTTGGTTTCAAGATTATTAACCAAGCAACAAAATTTAAAATACCCATTATTTATTGAGTGCTAGGTGATTGATCTGAGCTAGATGTTATTCTAAGCACTTTATGTATTAACTCATTTCATTCTCACAAAATCAGTCTTAAATATTATTTTCCACATTTTATAGATGAGGAGACTGAAGCACAGTAAGGTTAAGTAACCAAAGGTCACATACCAAGTAAATGGTAGGGCAGACCCAGGCAGTGTATATCTAGAGCCCACATTCTTAACCACTGCTCCATTTGCTTATGATAATCTAGTGAAATCTAGAAAGTCACAAGGGTGAAGTAGTGGACAGTGATAGAAACAGAAAGACTTGCTTTTTTCCAAAAAATTAATTGGACTTCAAGGCCATGCGCAGTGGCACACGCCTGTAATCATAGCACTTTGGGAAACCAAGGCAGGAGGATCACTTGAGGCCAGGAGTTCAAGTCCAGCCTGAGCAACATAGTGAGATCCCATCTCTACAAAAAAAAAATTTTTTTTAATTAACTGGGCGTGGTGACACATGCCTGTAGTTCCAACAACTCAGGACACTGAGGCAGGAGGATCACTTGAACTCAGGAGTTCGAGGCTGCAGTGAGCTAGGATCTTGACACTGCATTACAACCTTGGTGACAGAGCAAGAACTTGTCTCGAAAAAAAATTGAACTTCATAGTAGGTGTATTAGTTTCCTAGGGTCACTGTAACAAATTACCACAATCTGGATGACTTAAACCAGGAGAAATATTTTCTCACAGTTATGGAGGCTAAAAGTCTGAAATCAAAGTGTTGACAGGGCCATGCTTACTCCAAAGCCTCTAAGGGAGGATCCTTCCTTGCTTCTTCAGGCTTCTGGTAGCTCCAGGTGTTCCTTGGCTTGTGGTAGTGCGACTTTAATCTCTGTCTCCATTTTCATATGAATATCTTCCCTCTATGTCTGTCTCTGTGTCCAAATTTCCCTCTTCTTATAAGGACATAGTCATATTGGATTTAGGACCAACCTCATTTTAACTTGGTATGACCTCCTCTTAGCTTGATTACATCTGCAAAGACTCTATTTCCAAATAAGGTCACATTCATAGATTCCAAATAGACAAGAATTTAGGAAGATGCTATTCAACTCAGTAAAGTAGGGAAATTATTCAAGAATAATGTAGGATTAGAAGCTTAGGGCAAGGCATTGGCAGAAATAAGAATATAGAAAAGGATGCCAGTTTCAGAATTACTATTTTAAAAATAATATGGTTTCCAAGAGGACACATTCACAGTTTCACTTAGTAATGAGATGTAGGTTGTGGCCAGGAAGGTCATCTGGCTTTTCAGCTGGACCTTACACTCCAATTAACAAGATTCAGGGCTGGGAGCTGTGGCTCACGCCTGTAATCCCACTACTTTGGTTGACAGAGATGAAAGAATTGCCTGAACCTAGGGTTCTTTTTTTTTTTTTTTTTTTTTTTTTTTTTTTGGGTATAAAAATTTATTATACATAAAGAATATTACCACTAATGAATGCAGACAGGCTAGGACACCCTGGGACTGGGCAGAGGACGGCTAGCTCTTTGGGAAGTGACAGGTACGGGTGGTTGGGGCCTCATGACAGGCTGATTGGTCCATCTGACAGAAGGGCACATACAGGGCATCGGGGCATCAAGTGGCTACTGTGTGCCCACACTGCTGCCCTGTCTGGTT
>NW_007252916.1:560449-570565 GCF_000164805.1 Carlito syrichta | reverse complement strand
CTGAAGCCGCCATTTCCCCGGCCGAACCTAGGGTTCTGAGACCATCCTGGACAATTTGGCAAGACCTCCTCCCCACAATAAATAAAATAAAATAAAATAAAATAAACAGGCATGATGGCACACACTTGTAGTTCCAGCTACTTGGAAAGCTGAGGCAGAAGGATCGCCTGAGTCCAGCAGGTCAAGTCTGGGGTAGCCGTGATGTGCCACTGCACTCCAGCCTGGGTGACAGAGTGAGACTCTGACTCAAAAAAAAAAAAAAGTTTCAGGGACTGGTCCCCCACTTTCTAGGTCTGAAAATGTTATTTTTTCCATATACCTATCCAGAATTGCTCAGGTCAAGAAAATAGACTTAAATGTTATCTAAATCACAAAAGAACGTTGTCAAAACCAGAGAAAAACATAACTGACAAGTGGATCAGAAGTTGAATGGGTTGTCAACACATTCTCTCACTAGGAAAATCTGTAGAGGAAGCTATTTAATCAGACGGTTGCTTGGTAGGTATGGAAGCAAAGTAGAGGACTTATTTGGGTTTATCAATTTGTGTCATTCAGCTCTGATCATCTGTTAGATCCACTTGCTCTTGAGAAGAGGGTAGTGTCATCCAAGAGGTCAGAATACCCCATTAGCTGGGATGAGCATCCTCCCCCTGAATCAGTGCAAGAGGCATAAGCACATTTTGCTCTCTGGCTCCATCTTTTCTAGATTTCAGCCTAGTGTTTCTAAAGTGGAGTTTAATGCAGCTGATTGGGTTCTCTTGTCTTGGTTATAATCCTACTCCAGTTATGCCCCTCTGAAATCAGATCTTGGTTACCCCGATTGGTCTTAAGGCCTCCAGGGTTACATCTCTGGGTTACATAAGGATATCATTGTTAGGTAGTTAGACATGAGCAGGGAATGAAGAGGGGGAAAGGTAGGAAACGGGAAGCAGCTGACATTTAGTTGTTTACTCATTTTAGAAATTGTCGTTCATGATGAGCTGGGTCACAAGCAAAAGTCGATTTAATTTTTCTTTCTTTTTTTGCCTTTAGGTATGTGGTCCCCCTCCCACCCCACTTCCTCGATGTAATCTGTCAGGGAGGGCTACCTTATCTAGTAAATCACTGCTGATGTTTGAGAGAGGACAGCAAGCCATCACCTAATAACCAAGATGCGTGGAGAAGCTATGTGTCTTTAAAGAAACATCTGCAAACCTAGATAAGGAGCAATCTTGTTGGACTCTTTTTGAAATTCTTTAAAATCCTAAAAATGTAAACTCTTTTCCTGTATGATATTTGGTTTCAGACTTATGTTTTATGTTAATAATGATTAACATTATTAACTAACATTAGCTTAGTCTTGTAAACTAGAGCTCATTGCATGTATGAATAATAAATCATGAAAAGATAGATGGTAGCCCCAAAATTGTTTAAAGACACTTGTAACTTTAACAAGGTAGAATTAACAATATCTAAACATTAGTTTATGTCAAAGGTCACCTGAAGGATTTATAACCTAACCATAACGAGGGAAAACAAGTCTGAGAAGAAACTAACCAACTAAGACCAGAGACTAAGACAAATAAAACTATAAAAACAAAACCAAAGAAATAAACCAGGTTCTCTCATTCTGTGATCAGCCTGCTCCTCTTGATCCGTAGGAATGTACTTGCTTGCTTTAGAAACTCTGCTCCGCTTTACTTACTTGCAATTAAACTCTTCCTTACTGTCTTAAGTCTGGTGTCATGTCCACTTCTTTGTGCACAAATAGCCAACCAACCCTAAACCAGCATCTCTGCTGACAATATCAGCAATTATGTGTTGATAGTAGTAGTGTATCATTAAAGAGTAGTGTCTTTTCCAAGTTCTATTGGCATCTTTATTTTGCTTCTATGTAGGAATAGCAATTACATGGCAAGCCCATCCCATCCTTCCTTTTCTTCCACTATTTTTACTTCCCTGCATGTCCATGACCAACTCAAATAATCCGTCACAGTTCTTACTGAGCCCAGAGACAGCATCAGAATCTTCAACACAATGCTTTAAGCCAACTACTTTCAATCTCTGAGAGTTGATGCTTGAGATAAAACCCACTTGCCGACGGGGCTCAGTGGCTCAGCCTGTAATCCCAGCACTTTGAGAGGCTGAAGCAAGTGGATTGCCTGAGCCCACAGGTTCAAGACCCGCCCGGGCAACTTGGCGAGACCTCGTCTCCACAATAAATCAAAAACTAGCCGGGCGTGGTAGCGCACACCTGTAGTTCCAGCTACTTGGAAGGCTGAGGCAGAAGGATCGCCGGAGCCCAGCAGGTCGAGGCTGTGGTGGCCGGGAGCATGCCACTGCACTCCAGTCTGGGTGACAGAGTAAGACTCCAACTCAAAAAAAAAAAAAAAACCCACTTGCCAGCGGGGAGTGGTGGCTCACACCTGTAATCCCAGCACTTTGGGAGGTGGTGTGGCAAAAGGATTGCCTGAGCCTATGGGTTCACAACCAGCCCGGACAACTTGGTGAGACTTCATCTCTACAATAAATCAAGAAAAATTAGCTGGGCGTGGTGGCACACGCCTGTAGTTCCAGCTACTCGGAAGGCTGAGGCAGAAGGATCGCCTGAGCCCAGCA
The DNA here is from genome assembly GCF_000164805.1 of Carlito syrichta. Lineage (NCBI taxonomy): Eukaryota > Metazoa > Chordata > Mammalia > Primates > Tarsiidae > Carlito > Carlito syrichta. Next base: position 567,967 of record NW_007252916.1, on the reverse strand, counting down.
GGTTGAGGCTGCGGTGGCCATGAGCGTGCCACTGCACTCCAACCTGAGCAACAGAGTGAGACTCCCACTCAAAAAATAAAAAATCTACTTGCCATTCTTCCCCTATATACAATATTCATTATATTCACAAAATGGCCAAGAAGATGAAACTGTAACTAAGGCTCTTATCTCTCAGGCAAAAAAATATGTAATAAACAGCTTTTGAAGTATCTAGGCTGCCGTCTTTCTCATCTACAGAGGTGGGCCCCCAGCAACCAAGTTTATCAAGTGTGATCCTCTCACCCCCACAGTTTTGATCTCTCCCTTGTCACCACTGATTAGAGTAGGAGTCAACACTTGACCTAAACTAGAACAACCGATTCTCTTTTCTAAAATCTTGAGACTGGAAATAGGAGATTCTAGTTTATCTAGGACTGGTCTTTTGAATAAATGAAATTTCGGATCCAGGAGCTGAGGTAATAAAAGAGAAAAACAGTCTTCAGAGAGAAAAAGGAAGTGTACTCCTTTTGAATCAGTAGTTCTATGTTTTTCTAATGATCAGCCATGTTTAGGAACTGCCTTTATAGGCCATAGAGAACAAAGTGTGGTTTAGGCACTTTTCTCTTTCCCTGACTATAAAACAACTTTTGAGAATTTAGAAGCTCAACCCAAATGTTTTACTTTAATCATTTCCTGTGCCTTCTAAGAATTTCTTTTCTCCTAGCATGAGGAGATAACCCTTTATAACTTTAAGATTTTTTTTTTTTTTAAGTCAGAATCTCACTCTGTCACCCAGGCTTGAGTGCAGTGGCTCAATCACAGTTACCTTGACCTGCTGGGCTCAGGCAATCCATCCACCTCAGCCTTCCAAATAGCTAGGATTACAGGTGTGCCATTACATCCAGCTAACTTTTTCCTGATTTATTGTAGAGACGAGGTCTCGCTATGTTGCTCAAGCTAATCTTGAACTCCAGGGCTCCGGCAATCCTTTTGCCTCAGTTTCCCAAAGTGCAGGATTACAGGCACAAGCCACCATGCCCAGCCTATTTATACTTTTATGTATCAGATACTGAAAACTGAGAAGAAGGAATGGAAGCTAAAGCCAGATATTTCTGAAGAAATTGAATCAACCCATCCAAAATAGCTGTCCTAGGGATTTAAACTCAAGATCCAGCAATTCTGAGAACAGCTTGAAGAGTCAACAGTTAAACTCATCAGTGATTGGACCACAGCAATCCCCTTTTGGAGATAGAGGGTTCAGCCAAGCGTTACTCTTTTTTTTTTTTTTGCAGTGGCCGTGAGTGTGCCACTGCACTCCAGCCTGGGCTTAAGCATTTATCTTAAGAAAACCCTTATAGGAGAGAGAAAACTTGAAAGTAACAAGAAAGCAAAGATTTGTGATCTGAGTTCAGTTGTTACACACCAGAGAGTGTCTACAGAAGTAAGAATCTATAGGTGCAAAGCATGTGGTCACAGCTTCAAACAGAAGTCAGGACTTGCTCAGCATCAGAAAATCCATGTTATAAAGAGAACCTATATATGTAACACATGGAAAGGTTTTCAGCAGAAGTTCAAACCTGATTATACACCAAAGAATTAACACAGGAAGGAAACCTTGTGTTTGTGGTAGCTGTGGCAAAGACTTCAGTTAGAACTCCAATCTCATTCAACATCAACAAATTCACAAGGAGAATCCCTATGAATGTAATCAGTTGGAAAAGCTTTCAGAGGCAATTCAAACCTTATCCTTCACCAGATAATTCATAGTGGAGGGAAGTCATATATATGCAATGAATGTGGAAAGGCCTTCAATCAAAACTCAGATCTCATACATCACAGAATTCACAGTGGAGAGAAATCCTGTGAATGTGGAAGAGTGTTGAGTCAGAGCTCACATGTTGCTACCCACCAGAGAAATCATACTGGGAAGAAAATCTATTAATGCAGTGAATGTGAGAGAGACTTAAGGCAGAGTTCCCTCCTTATTCAGCATCAATGGATACCTAGTGGAGAAAAACACTATGAATGCACTGAATGCCATAAAGCCTTCAGTGGGCACATAGTTTTTCTTAAACATCAAAGACTTCACACTGAAGAGCAACTCGAATATGAGAGGGCCTTCAGTTCAGATTCAAAATTTAATGGACAGCAGAGAATTCATAAGAAAAAGAAATCTTACGAAATTAATGAATGTGAAAAAACTTTCCAAGGCAGCTCAAGGAAGCGCAGATCTTATTAGACATCATTCAAACTAGTCCCACTGGAGAATACCTTATGAATGCAGTGAATGTGGAAAGGTCTTCAGTCAGAACTTCATCCTTATAGAACATCAGAGAATCCATACAGATGAGGGGCCTTATAATTGCAATGGATGTGGGAAAGTCTTTAGGGGGAGCTCACAACTTATTCAGCATCAAAGAATTCACAGTGGAAAGAAAACTTATGAATATAATGAATGTTCAAAGACCTTTAATCAGAGCTCAGGCCCTATTCAATACCATAGAATTAATAGTGGAGAAAAGCCCTATGACTTGACAAATGCGGAAAAGCCTACAGCTGGAGCACAGACCTTGTTAGCATCAGAAAATTTATAATGGAGAGAAAGTTTATGAATATAATGAGTGTGAAAACACTTTCAGTCAGAGCTTAGGTCTAGCTCAGCATCAAAGAAACCACACAAGATCATAACCCTACAAAGACAGTAATAATAAAGATGCCAATATATACGTATAATTGGTTGATTTTATTTTTCAGTTAGAGTCACTCTGTCACCCAGGCTGGAGTGCAGTGGCAAGACCACGGCTCACCGCAGCCTAGACCTCCTGGACTCAGGCAATCCTTCCTCCTCAGCCTCCTGAGTAGCTGGGACTACAGGGGAGAACCATCATGCCTAGCTAATTTTTTTATTGTTTTTTTGTAGTGATGAGGGCTCGCTGTGTTGCCCAGGCTGATCCCGAACTCCTGGGCTCAAGTAATTCACCCACCTCAGCCTCCCAAAGTGCTACGATTAAGGTGCAAACTACCACGTCCAGTTCTGTTTGTTTTTAAATACTGTTTTATCCATGTTTAGCCATCATAACTACTTGGAAAATTCTAAGCTTCCTAAGAGCAATTTTTATCTGATTCAGTTTACAGTACTTAGCCTTAGGTCATGTGCAGATGTGTCCTTCCTGCATGCTTCCCACATGATAAATCAGAAGCCTTGACAGGGATATAAGCCTTTTGTTACATTTAACCTCTTTATCATCAGAGATTCCACACCCCAGGAAAATATTGCAAATAGAGGAACTTACATAAAGCAACTACATCATCACAAAATAATGTCTTTGCCTATTGAGGAGCACCAGGAATCTAACAGCTTTCCACCTTTTTTTTTCCTTAATATGAACAGTACCAGGAGAACAGTAAGATGGGTATGATAACCTGAACTCTAGTCTGGATGTCTTTTTGGGACAGAGTCTAATCCAAAAGTCTGCAAATGAACCTGAAGGGGTTATTTTTTGTTTTTTTGTTTTTGAGTTGGAGTCTCACTCTGTTACCTAGGATGGAGTTCAGTGGCATGCTCACAGCCACTGCAGCCTCAACCTGCTGGGCTTAGGTGATCCTTCCACTCAGCCTTCCAAGTAGCTGGAACTACAGGCGCGTGCTACCATGCACGGCTTTACTTACTGATTGATTGATTGATTGATTGTAGAGATGAGGTTGCCCAGGCTGGTCTTGAACCCCGGGCTCAGGCAATCCTTTTGCCTCGGCCTCCCAAATTGCTGGGATTACAGGCTGAGCCACCGTGCCTGGTCAGACCTGAAGTTTTTACATTAGAATAAATGCCAATATGTAGACTAGGGAGTTTAAGCTTGTTCCTCCAGTCCAAGCAAAATTAGATACAGAAGCAGCTAATGTAACTGGGAAAAGGAAATGAACAGTAGGATGAGTTGTCTTCTTTCATGTAAAAGTAGTGATTCAATCTATTCTGTAGGATTTCCGAGTATAATGGCACTTTGGAATCTGACATAGTGAATCCAGGCTCTATCATTTTTCATCTGTGTAACCTTTAGTGTTTCTGAGTCTTGATTTTCTCATCTATAAAATTAAGATAATGATACCTCCCTTGTGGGGCAACTGTGATGGTTAATTAAAGAGACAATTTCATTATGTATCTAGCATAGTAGACATTCAACAAATGATAGCTATTTTTATTAGTAGTTCCTGTGTGCAATGATTATCAAAGATAATTTAAAGGAAAAAGATAACGTCTCCTCCTCCCAAGACTTGAAGATTACAAGATTTTGCACTTCCTGGTCCTACTTGAAGTAAGAAGGTGCTTGGCTCAATGTAAGTAAATGGCAAAGATTTGTAGGCAGTGAGGATTTATACATATTTTCAAGGATGCTATATCTTAGAGAAACATACTTAATAGTTAATCTAGAAACTGTTATAATACTACAGAGTTGAATAAAGATTTTTCTTGGAGAGACTAAGATTAAGCTATTTTATAAAAATTGAGAGATTGGGCTAGGTACAGTGGCTCACACCTGTCAGCCCAGCACTTTGGGAGGCCAAGGTGGAAGGATGGTTTGAGCCCAGGAGTTTGATGAACAAAATAATAAACAAATTAATAATAATTTTAAAATTAGCTGGGCATGGTGGCACATGCCCATAGTCCTGGCTACTCCGTAGGCTGTGGCAGAAGGATTACCTGAGTCCAGGAGGTCAAGGTTATAGTGAACCATGATCATGCTACTACACCCCAGTCTGGGTGACAGAGTGAGACCCTGACTCAAAAGTTGAGAGACTGAATCAATACCCTGCAAATCTGATAGAAACTTTATTGCTATAGGTGGCTTAACTCTTGTATTTTAAGAGTTGTCTGGGGCCAGGCGAAGTGGCTCATGACTGTAATCCCAACACTTTGGGAGGTCAAGGCAGGAGGATACTTGAGGCCAAGAGTTCCATCAGTCTGGTTTTTACCCTTCCCTATTAGATACCATTGTCTAACACTTCAACCACGCTTTTGCCAACACTCCCTTTGCCTTATTATCCTTTTTGCCTCATTGACCTTCAGTCATATATACCTAACCACAACAAAAACCCACCATGGACAGTCCTAATTGTCCTCCTTTCCCAAGCCTGCATCTGAACTGAGTAAGAAAACTACTCACCTAGGTGAACGTAGGCACTTAACACTAACACAATCTCTATTCGGCATTCTCTCTCACAGTCTATAACAACAATCACTTAATACCTTCCTTCACTCCTTACACCTCCAACCACCCACCCACTCACCCACCCCTTCTTAATACCCAATTACTTACCTCCAGAAGTATTAGAGAACTTCACACAGGCATATTTTCAATTTTCTGTTTCCATCCTCATCCTCCACCTATCTCTCACATGTATTCACTCCATCTTTGCTCCCTTCTTGATAGAAGAACTATTCTTTCTCATATTTAGGGCTCCTATCCCACTCCATCCAAGACCTTACTTCATCCATTTATCTCATATCTCTCCTGTATCTTAAACCCTCTTCTCCACTGCCCCTTCCCAAATGTGTAAAAATATGTTCCAGTATCTTCCATCCTAAAACAAATAAGCAAATGGAATTCAACTTAACCTCCCTTAACTCCATTTTTTCCTTATATCATCTCCCTTTATAGTCAAATTTGTATTTTAAGAGTTGTCTGGGGCCAGGCGAAGTGGCTCATGACTGTAATCCCAACACTTTGGGAGGCCAAGGCAGGAGGATACTTGAGACCAAGAGTTCCAGACCAGCCTGGGCAACATAGTGAGACTCTGTCTCAAGAAAGAAAAATCTGGCCTCACTGCCCCCAGTTGCTTATCTCTCTTCCTCAACCCACAGGGGTCCCTATCTCAGCACTCTATCAAATCTACTTTCACCAAGCACACAAGTGACATTTATTACTAAACCTACTCCTTATCCAGCTCCCTTCTTCCAAACCATCTCTTCCCTGAGCAAGCTGGGTTTGGATGTAGCATGTGAGGATGCAGAACAGTAGAGTGGGTAAATATGTTTATGTTCCTTGGCTGGGGCTAGACCGCAAATCATTTATCCTGATAAATCTCTGATAAAATAAAGATTTGGAGGGACTTTCTCCCTACCTTTGAACCTGATGAGATTAGGAGACATACCTAAAGTTCTGTTAAAGGATTTGACACTATGGTAATGTCCAGTAAAGGCATGAGTTAAGCTTTATGGTGAAGAGGGCTTTGAACAACAGAGACAAGTTTGGAAGGACTATTTTCTCGGTCTCTGGAGTTTGATTAGAATCTTGGGTAAAATGGTTTCTCCTGATTACCTCTGAAAGGTATCCCTAGCATTTGTTTGCTTGTTTGTTTGTTTGTTTGTTTGTTTTGAGTCAGAGTCTCACTCTATCGCCCAGGCTGGAGGGCAGTGGCATAATTATGGCCATCATAGCCTCCACCTGCTGGGCTCAGATGATCCTTCTGCCTCAGCCTTCCAAGTAGTTGGAACGACAGGCACATGCCATCATGCCCGGCTATTTTTTTCTTGATTTATTGTAGAGATGAGGTCTCGTCAAGTTGCCCAGGTTGAACTAAAACCCGTGGGCTCAGGCAATCCTCTCACCTCAGCCTCCCAAATTGCTGGGATTATAGGCTTGAGCCACCGTGCCCAGCCTCTGAAAGGTATCTACTGACCATTTTTGTAGATGTTTGATTAAGAAGAATGTACTTATGGAGAATCTCTGGGTCAGATCTAGCAGTACCTTCAAATACTGAAAAGGAAGGTGCAGCAAGGATTCTCTGAGTCCTGGTATTATAATAGCCTCAAAACTGTTCACCTTTCTGGTATATCACATATATACCACTGTTTTCTTTTTCTTAAAACACTGCTTTCACCATTTTTCACATGCAAACATATATAAAGTCACATTCAGAAAAAGAGCCAGTTGTTGCCCTTACCTAAAGTAAAAGACACTGGCCATTTAATACCCTCTCTCATCTGGTCCCAAACTAACTTGTCTTTCATTTTGTGAAACCTCCAGCTCAAGGTCTGGTCTAATTACTGTCCCAAAACAGCCACTGCATTGTGCTAACTCCTTTAAGGCCTAGTTCACTATCTCATGCCTTCTACTCACCTGTGGCATTGAGTCTCTACCACTTAAACTGCTAACTTTTTCTTTTTTTTTTAATCAATATTTTTTATTATGATTTTGTGGGGTACAGTTAAGGGTTAGGTGTACAATTACATTTCATTCAGGCACGCTGTTGATAAGAGGTGTTTCCCCATCCCCAGACAGGTATTTGCGACTGTTAATCCCATCCCCCTCCCCCCCTATAGTTTCCCAGTACCGTCAGTCATTTTCTTATAGTATTACATTGGATGTTCAAGGTCCATTATATGAGTGAGAACATGTGATACTTGGATCTTTGTTTCTGTGAGAGGTCACTCAGTATTATAGACTCTAGTTCCATCCAGGTTGCTGCGAAATTCAAGATTTTGTTCTTTTTTATGGCTGCATAGTATTCCATTGTGTATATGTACCACATTTTTTAAATCCA
>NW_007252916.1:554031-560429 GCF_000164805.1 Carlito syrichta | reverse complement strand
CATATCTTTTTTATAGAGTGATTTGAGGTCTTCAGGGTATATTCCCAGTAGGGGGATTGCGGGGTCATATGGAAGGTCGATTTTTAGAGCTTTTAGGAATCACCATACTGCTTTCCACAGAGGTTGCACTAGTTTACACTCCCACCAACAGTGTAGAAGTGTTCCCTTTTCACCACACCCTCTCCAGCAGCTGTTATTTTTTGAGTTGTTGATAAAAAAAAAAAAAGAAGTGAGTGAGCATGTGCCCCCACTGAACTTGTCGGGCATGTTATCTGCATTTAAAGAAAAAGTTGATTGTCTTATCACTTCTTTTTTTTTTTTTTGAGTTGGAGTCTCACCGTCGCCCAGACTGGAGTGCAGTGGCCACTCCCGACCACCGCAGCCTCCACCAGCTGGGGCTCCAGCGATCCTTCCACCTCAGCCTTCCAAGTAGCTGGAACTACAGGCGCATGCTACCACACCCGGCTAATTTTTTTATTTATTGTAGAGATGAGGTCTCACCTGCCCAGGCGGGTCTCGAACCTGCGGGCTCAGGCAATCCACTCACCTCAGCCTCCCAAAGGTGGGGGATTACAGGCTGAGTCACCAAACCTGGCTTCTCACTCACTTCTTAAAGAGAAATAAATGCATAGGCACTTTAAAAAAAACTATATTGGCCACCATAAGAAAAATTCAAACACTGATGTGCAATATGTTTGAATGAACAAGCCAAAAACTTTTGTTTCTCCAATCTCTCAGTTTACAGGAAAACATTATTATACTGCAGATCTTTCATGTACTCTTGTTTTCTTCACATTCCCAACTACCTAGACTTTTAGCTTCTTGAAAGCAGGAAAGCTGGGTACAGTGGTTCATGCCTGTAATCCCAGCACTTTGGGAGGTGGAGAAGAGAGGTTTGCCTAAACCCAGAGGTTTGAGACCAGTCTGGGCAACTTGATGACACCTCATCTCTACAATATATCAAAAAGTTAGCCAGGTGTGGTGGTGCATGCCTGTGGTTCCAGTTACTTGGAAGGCTGAGATGGAAGGCTCACCTGAGCCCAGCAAGCCAAGGCTGCAGTGGTCATGAGCGTGCCATTGCACTGCAGCCTGGGTGACAGAGTGAGACTGATCAAAAAAAAAAAAAAAAAAAAAATTAGCTGGGCATGGTGGTGCATGCCTGTAGTTCCAGCTACTTGGAAGGCTGAGGTGGAAGGACTGCCTGAGCCCAGCAGGTCAAGGCAGCAGTGGCCATGAGCATGCTACAGCATTCCATCCAGCCTGGGTGGCAGAGTGAGATTCTGACTCAAAAAAAAAGGAAAGAAAGAAAGCAGGGAAATTACATGATATCCCCTTACCCCTTACATATATATTTTTGTTCAATTAATGAATGTCTAGTTTATGTGTCGATCTTTATACTGAAAAACATTTATCACAAGAGGATAGTATATGTCATTTTCTTCCTTGCTTTTCTTGCTCCTATAGATACAAACATAAATCTATACAATAAAAACAAAAACCCTCAAGTTAAATGATATTTTGCTTGTGCAAAGTATTTATTTATTTCAAATTAAACATGTTGGCTAGCTTCTAGCTAAATACTTTAATGATTCTCATTTAGAAATTATGTCTTCCTAAAAGAAGTGCTTCATGTTATATCTAAATGTAACTCCCCTGTAGCATTTTCTTGGGATCTTCTACCCTTGTGGCAGGGTGCTAAAAAGTTTTAGCTGGTGCACACAATTTCGATAATTTATATTTTGTTAGAAAATCATTCATTTCATATAAGTTTTCAAATATGCTACCCTAAAGTTGAATGTGATAGTCTCTACTCTGAATCTCTCCTGATTCTGTATTTTGTTGTTGTTGTTTTTCTCAGTTGGAGTCACTCTGTTGCCCAAGTTGGAGTGCAGTGGCACGATCCTGGCTCACTGCAAGCTTGATGTCATAGACTCAGGCAATCCTTCCTCCTCAGTTTCTTGAGTTGCTGGGACTCAGGCGTGCACCACCACGCTCAGCTAATTTTTTCATTTTTTTATAGAGACGAGGTTCTGCTCTGTTGCCCAAACTGGTCTCCAGCTCCTGGGTTCAAGCAATCCTCTCACCACAGCCTTCCAAAGTGCTAGGATTACAGGTATGAACCACCACACCTGGCCCTGTGGTTGTTTTATTTCTCATTCCTTTTCTTGTTCATTTTTATTTCTCTTTTCTTTAATCAGGCTCTAAACAAGTTTGCCTATTTAAATACTCTTATTTTCAAAGGACTCAGCATTTGAATTTATCCCTTCTACTATTTTTATTTTTGAGACAAGGTCTCGCTCTGTCACTCAGTGCAGTGGCATGATTATCGCTCACTGCAGTCTTGAATACCTGGGCTCAAGGAATCCTCCCACCTGGGCCTCCCAAGTAGCTGGAACTACAGGTGAACACACCACTATGCCTGGCTAATATTTTAAGTGTGTGTGTGTGTGTGTGTGTGTGTGTGTGTGTGTGTGTGTAGAAACAGGGCTCTTACTATGTTACCCAGTCTGGCCTCAAACTCCTCTCCTCAAGTGAGCCTCCTGCATGGACCTCCCAAGATGCTAGGATTACAGACTTGAGACAGCGTTTGGGCTATTTTTATTATTTTTATTTATTTTTATTTTTATTTTTTTTGAGTTGGCGTCTCACTCTATCACCCAGACTGGAGTGCAGTGGCCGCTCCCGGCCACCGCAGCCTCGCCTCCTGGGCTCCGGGGATCCTACTGCCTCAGCCTTCCAAGTAGCTGGAATTACAGGCATGCACTACCACGCCCGGCTGATTTTTTGATTAATTGTAGAGCTGAGGTCTCGCTGCCCAGGCGGGTCTCGAACCCGCGGGCTCAGGCAATCCACTCACCTCAGCCTCCCAAAGGCACAGGATTACAGGCTGAGCCACTGAGCCCAGCTTTATTTTTATTTTTTTTATTTTTTATTTTTATTTTTGAGTTGGAGTCTCAGTCTGTAGCCCAGACTGAAGTGCAGTGGCCGCTCCTGGCCACCGCAGAGTCGACCCGCTGGGCTCCGGCGATCCTTCCGCCTTAGCCTTCCAAGTAGCCGGAATTACAGGCACGCGCTACCACACACGGCTGATTTTTTATTTATTGTAGAGATGAAGTCTCGCCAAGTTGGCCAGGCGGGTCTATTTTTAAAAATTATTTTTTACTCTAATTTGTTTCTTTTGGCTTATTGGCTATACTTTTTAAGTTTCATAATATAAAATTTAAGCTCTTTTGTATCTTTATTGCTAGGTCCCATAGTTTTTAGTATGAAGTGTTCTTTTATTGCCTTCCAGGTAGTTGTAATTTTGCTTTCTATTTCCTCTTTAGATCCAAGTGGTTTCTTTTTCTAATTTTTGCCGGCTTGCTCAAATTCTAGTGCGTTATATTTTTCCTTATTAATTTGGACGTTCTTCTGTAGTTTTCCATTCTCATAAGGGCTGCCTTACCTTTCCTAGAACTTATAATCACATGCATATTATTATTGGAAAACATGATAGCAATAATTTATCCTATCAACAAGCCCTATCTCCCCATTCCAATAAAATGAAACCTCAGAATTCTTTTTTTCTCCTCCTCTCCCCCAGACCCTAGGAACTGCATTTTATTTACCAACTGACACGGGTAAGCCGGTAGTTGGGGAATATTTTCTCGATGGGGGGACCGTTCTCCTCAGCTGTGACCCTCTGACCAGGTCTGTGAAGAGGCAACTGGAAAACAGAACACAGAGGAGTAACTGATGCACCAGGCCATGTACAAGGTTAGAATTTCCCTGACATTTCTAAGAGCCAGCACGGAACCGGAAGACACAATTCCCCAGAAAAACGGGACCCGCCAAACCTAGTCATGTAACCCGCTCGCGCCGGCCCGGCCCCCACCTGCCTAAGGACTGCAATTCCCAGAGGCCTCCAGGGCACCAGGAGCCTGAAGCCCATTGGTGCAGACGGCGCGCTCTTTCCTACTCCCCTCACGCCGGAGCCAGGAGGGCCAGAGTCCGCGAGCGAAAGCCGGCGGCGCAGAGGCTGCTGGGAGATGGAGGCTGAGGCTGCGGCCTGCGCAGGCGCAAACCCGCAGCTAGGGTGGGGGCTGGAAGCGGCGCGGTGCCCGGCAGTGCCCCGATGGAAGTTTAGGGTCCGTTGAGGTGAGTGTTGGCGGCGGCTTTCCAGAGGTCCAGCCTCGCGGCCTGGCTTCTTTTTGCTTGTCGCGGCAGGCAGCGGTGGCTGTGTCGTGAGCTGCCGCATAGGCAGCTCCGGGGCTGGTGTATGGCGAGGGATTTGCGTCTCCCGTGGTACTCGCGCTTCGCTGCTCGCGCTACGTCACGTGCCGTGGAGGGCGGGGGGTCTCGGTGTCCCTCTTCTCTTTTCTCAAGATCCCAGGGGGAAAAGTGAAGGGTGAGGGTGGGGAGTTGTAGCTGGCCTGGACGACAGCCCCCACCCCAGGATTTTCGGGCGGGCACCTGCCCGAGGCTGGGGTAGAAGTTCAGCTGGGGGCTGGCGCTGCTGGACATCACCGTTAGGACACGGGCTCCGCGTTTTTCTTGGTGCCTCCTTTGTCTTCGGCCACCAGTCCCCGTTTGTGCTCCTTTAATGGCCTCTGGGTGCGTCCCACCTCCCTTCCTGTTAGATTTCCTAGATGCTGGACACCGTACCTGAGGCCACGTCTTGCTCATAACTGCTACAAATCCTGGGCGTTTGAATAAGACCCAATCCCTTAGAGCGGATTTACATTTTTATTTCGCTGAGGCCACTACTTCAGAAATTTGAAAAAGAGTGGAGGGGTCATCTGGGAGAAGGCTGCTTCCCCAGCACGGCCCACCTCGCACTGAAAGCTGCTCAGCTCTGGGCTCTCAATCTGGTCACTTGGGTTTTGTTTCAAACTTGTTTCTTCCCAGTGGTTATTTATATCTGTGGGATCCCGGAACTTTTTTTCCCCTGATGTTTTTTCCGGTTATGGCACTTATGTAGTTGTATTCTAGAAAACCACTTTACATCTTTGTCTCTACCAGGTTGCAAGTTTCTCAGAGGCAGTGACTTAGTGCAACAGGATTCTGGGGAGAGGTGTAAGAGAAAGGGAGTAAAGGGTATGGTGTAGGGTTTGGTTCTTTTTAAATGCTAAGTATGTGTTTAATGAATGAAAAAAAGAAGAATGGTTTCTTTTTGTTACAGGGTGCCCCTGAAAGATTCCACCTGATATGGTTCTTTTACAGAGCTAGTCCAGACTAGGATGGCTGTATCACTAACAGCAGCAAAAAGTCTGGCCCTTCAGGATACACAGGAACAAGAGAAGATTATGATGATGGAGCCAAAAGAAAAGGAGCAATCTTGGGTGTATGAGACCAGGCTACCTGGGATCCACTCTTCCAGTCAAGAGATCTTTCGCCAGCGCTTTAGGCAACTCTGCTACCAGGAGACTCCTGGTCCCCGGGAGGCCCTGAGCCAACTACGAGTACTTTGTTTTGAGTGGCTGAAGCCAGAGACACACACCAAGGAGGAGATCATGGAGTTACTAGTGCTGGAACAATTCCTGACCATCCTGCCTAAAGATCTCCAATCTTGGGTGCGGGGACATCATCCTAAGAATGGAGAGGAGGCTGTGACTGTGCTGGAGGATTTAGAGAAAGGACTTGAACCAGGACCACAGGTGGGAAGGGGGATTTGATCTGTTATGGGAGCCAGATCAGTGACCCTCAGGCTGGACAGAGGGGCAGCAGTAGAGGGGGAATTGCCCAGTTCAAACCTCTCTCAGGCCAAGTAGAGCAGTTAGTTTGTGTTTGTCTGTCTTTTCTGCCCTCAAGCCTTGAATGAGAAAGAGACTCTAGTTTCCTTTCCTTCCCCTGTACTAACTCTGGGGAGGCTCTCTACAGTCTCCTTGGAAGCTTTGGTCCCACGTAAACTGAGTGGTGCCTGATCACCTCCAGGTCCCAGGCCCTGCACGTGGACCTGCACAGGAAGAGCCATGGGAGAAGGAGGCACCTCTGGGAGCAGCCCAGGAGGCACTGAGCATACAACCTAAGGAGACCCAGCCTTTCCCAGAGAGTGGTGAGGAGCAGGGTTCTGTGGGGAGGGAATGGAGGAAGAGGAAGAGGGAATATAAACGGCACAGTACCTAGTACCTAAAAGGGCAAATAGTATGCGCAAATGTTTGCTATAATCATCATGGCCTTGCTGTTTTGTCTCTTAGTTGAGAGACTTTGCCCCATTTCCTCTCTCATAAAATCAGTATTAAGAATACCTGCCTCAGCCGGGCTTGGTGGCTCAGCCTGTAATCCCGTGCCTTTGAGAGGCTGAGGTGAGTGGATTGCCTGAGCCTGCGGGTTCGAGACCCGCCTGGGCAGGCGAGACCTCATCTCTACAATAAATCAAAAAATTAGCCGGGCGTGGTAGTGCACGCCTGTAATTCCTG
>NW_007252916.1:552889-553899 GCF_000164805.1 Carlito syrichta | reverse complement strand
CGGCCACTGCACTCCAGTTTGGGTGACAGAATGAGACTCCAACTCAAAAAAAAAAAAAAGAATACCTTCCTCATAAAATAGCTTTGAAGATTAAATTAAATGTATACCATATTGAATATAAAGCCTGGCCAACATCTCTTAACTTTAGAGAACCCTAAAGCAGGACCAGGAAACATGTCATTCACTTCCTGTCTTCTCATCGCCACTGCTCTTGACTCCTTCTAGTTCATAATAACTCTGTCCTTAGCAAGAGGTGAGCCTTGAAATCTTTTTTTTAACCTTCCAATGCCTCTCAAAACACACTTTTAAGCCATAAAGCACTCCTATGTGAGACACAGCCTGTCATCACCTTTGTCTACCATCTACCCCACCTAAACAGCCCTGTTTGAAACTCTCTTATGTCTGCACTTACCTTCTGCCCTTCAGATTTACTGCAAAAGCTTCCTTCTTGGCCTGCATACATACCCACAAACATCCTCTGCTCTCTCCAGTGGCAAACATTAGACTTAGAGCCTCAGGACTGTCAATTGTCCTTCCTGACCTCTGTAACGTCGTGAACGTAATGTGAGTATGTTGTTAACCATGAAGGTTTTACTTACTATTTGGTTTTATACCACAACCTCACCACCACCATCACCAAACAAAAGCATTTTAAATTCTTGTTAGTAACAAAATGGGAAAAAATAGAAATGGAAATATCTTAGAGTCTGTCTCAAAAGTATGTTTTTACCTCTTAGCTCTCCCTTTCTTCTTGCCTTTTTTCTAGACTTGTCTCCTTCTGTTTAGTAAGCCTCTATTCATTGATCAACTTTATTACTTTACTTTTCTTTTTTGAGTTGAAGTCTCACTCTGTCACCCCAGACTGGAGTGCAGTGGCACACTCCCGGCCACCGCAGCCTCAACCTGCTGGCCTCCGGCGATCCTTCTGCCTCAGCCTTCCAAGTAGCTGGAACTACAGGCGTGCACTACCACACCCAGCTAGTTTTTTGATTTATTGTAGAGATGAGTCT
>NW_007252916.1:547444-552869 GCF_000164805.1 Carlito syrichta | reverse complement strand
GGATTACTTTACTTTTAAAAAGAAGCTAGCAGCCAGGCTCGGTGGCTCAGCCTGTAATCCCGCGCCTTTGGGAGGCTGAGGTGAGTGGATTGCCTGAGCCCATGGGTTCGAGATCCTCCTGGGCAGCGAGACCTCATCTCTACAATAAATCAAAATGAGCCAGGCGTGGTAGCATGCGCCTGTAGTTCCAGCTACTTGGAAGGCTGAGGCCGAAGGATCACCGGAGCCCAGCAGGTCAAGGCTGCGGTGGCCGGGAGCGGCCACTGCACTTCAGTCTGGGTGACAGAGTGAGACTCCAACTCAAAAAAAAAATAAACAAAATAAAAATAAAAAGAAGCTAGCTGTTGTGTGATTTTTTTTTTAATTTGTTTTTTATTTATATTTATATAAATATAAATAACTCCTGGGATTATAGGCTTGAGCCACTCTACTCAGCTTATTGTGTGATTGATGTTTTTTTTATAGCAAGCATAATTCAGACTTTTAACCACAGTATTTAACCTGAAAAAAAAGTATTTTTAAATCAAATGAATCAAATGATCTTGAGTTATATTAAAGCAATTGTTTCATCTTCTCTTTAGACTATAGAGAGTGTTACAAATAACACATAAAATGTGTTACAGACATTTAAAAACGAAAAGGCAAAGTACTCTTTCTTGTTTAAGAAGCAGGTCAAAGAGAAAGGCAAAGAACACCAAGCAGATAGGAGGCAGGGAGCTGGCAGTCCTCCCTTCGATAAAAGAGGCAACTACATGAGGATCCTCTAAAATGTCTGTAGATTTATACAGTAGGGAAATGAACAGGAAGAGGTGAAACCCAGCAAGGCACAGTTTTTCTGCCTTTAGAAACATCCTGCCCAGGCATGGTGGCTCACTCTTGTAATCCCAGCACTTTGGGAGGCTGAGGAGGGCGGATTGTTTGAGCCTAGACGTTGAAGACCATCCTGGGCAACAAAACATCTTGACAAAAAAAAAAAAAAAAAATCAGTCAGGTGTGGTGGCATGTGTCTGTAGTACCAGCTACTTGGGAGACTGAACTGTGACCATGCCACTGTACTCCAACCTGGACAACAGTGAGACCCTGACTCCAAAAAAAAAAAAAAAATCCCTATTCTCAAACTCTCATTATTATTCTTTCTCATTTTTCTCTCCCTTCACAACATTCCTTGACAATTTACCTTTTCTCTTACTTTTTAAGAGTGAGTCCTAAAAAGACCCTGCTTTGAAATTACTATATTTTAGTAGGAGTCTCACTCTGTCACCAAGGCTGGAGTACAGTGGCACACTCGTGGCCACTGCAGCCCCAACCTGCTGGACTCAGGTGATCCTTCCACTACAGCCTTCCAAGTAATTGGAACTATAGGCATGCGCCACCATACCTGGCTAATTTTTTGATTTATTATAGAGACGAGGTCTTGCCAAGTTGCCCAGACTGGTCTCAAAACTCCTGGATTTAGGCAATCCTCTCACGTCTGCCTCCCAAAGTGCTGAGATTACAGATGTGTGCCACTGCGCCCAACCCTTTTATTTTTTTCAATAAAAATTCTTAAGTGTTTCATTTTGGAAAAATTAGAAAACAAAAGCCAGAAAAATGGGGAAATAAAAAAGAAGTCATCTCCCCTGTACAATTCCATCCCAAGTCATAACCACTGGTAACAGCTAAGTAAATATCCTTCTAGTTTTGTCATGTGTGTAGTAAACATTAAGCGTTTATTTTCATACATTTTAATCTGTTGTTTCTCCATATATCTAGAACAGGTGTATTTACATTTTCCATCAGATATTACAGAAGATGGCCCACCCAAGGACAAGAGATCATTGCCACAACTGTCCATTGCTGAAATGGAATCACACGTGTTCTCAGAAAAACTCACTACTGATACTTCTACATTTGAAACTACCTCTGAAGTGGAATGTGCCTTAGAACCGCAGCAGAGAAATTGCAAAGCTGAGAGACTGAGGCGGTCCCCTGCCCTGGGGAAAAGTTTTAGGCAGATGGTTGTCAGCAAAAAGAAAATTCCCACAGGGAAAAAAGACCATGAATGTAGCGAATGTGGTAAAGCCTTCATTTATAATTCACACCTTGTAGTTCACCAGAGAATTCATTCTGGAGAGAAACCCTATAAATGTAGTGACTGTGGAAAAACTTTCAAACAGAGCTCAAACCTCATTCAGCATCAGAGAATTCACACAGGAGAAAAACCCTATGAATGTAGTGAGTGTGGGAAGGCCTTCAGGTGGGTTGCTCATCTTGTTCAACATCAGAGGATTCATTCAGGAGAGAAGCCCTATGAGTGTAATAAGTGTGGGAAGGCCTTCAGTCAAAGCTCATACCTAAGTCAGCATCTGAGAATTCACAGTGGAGAGAAACCTTTTATTTGTAAAGAATGTGGAAAAGCTTACAGATGGTGTTCAGAGCTTATTAGACATCGGAGAGTGCATTCTGGAAAAGATCCTGAAGTTGAGAAAATCTCCAAACAGACTTGTACATTTGTCTAATCTACCTTAGGACTGAATCCCATAAAAGTTAAATACACCTTTAAGATTTTTCCTGTGTCTTTCTTAATTTAGGAAAAACTGTGTGCCTAATCCCACCTGCAGACCATCACTTCACGTTCCTTGATTAAAATGACTATGTCAATTAGGATGCCTTTGGCTGCAAGTCATAGCCAAATTTTGTTGCTTCTCCTTTCCAGCTTGACCTTGGGTAAGATTCTGAGCTGCTTAGTTTGCCTAGCAATAAGATAGGGAAAGTAATGATAGTAATGCTTACTTCATTAGAGTTCTGAGTCTGACAGAACAGCTGCTCAGGCAGTGGTAGTTATATTTTTACTGTGAATGGGTCCTTGTTCCTAGCTCTTTCTCAGACACATACTGGTCTACCTCCTTGGACAGGGTCACATCTGCAAGTGCCTAGGCTGGAGACAGAAACCACACTAGTACCCTTGGACAAGGAAAGTTTAATATGAAGAAGTATTAACTAGTAAAAAGGGATTATCTGCTAAAAGAAGTAGAGATCTCTAAAGAATATAAGAATAGCAGAATAGGGGAATAGCTGTTACCTCTAGGACTGGGAGAATTCTCAACAAAGAAGCAAACTGAGAACCACCCTAACCAAGATTGAAATTCAGACCTTATTGTACAGGGTGTAGCTGTTTCAGTGGTGTGCAAGAATTGGTCTGTGCAGCCTGGCAAGAGCCAATTTTGCACATCTCTTTCCAAGTCTGCTTTGAAATTAGTCATGGTGGGAGAGTATTTACACCATGGAAATCGATAAAAACGATTCAGGAATGTTTTTGTTTTTGAGCTAGTTGTCAAATATTTGCCAACCAGGTGTGGTGGTGTGTACCTGTAGTCCCAGCTACTCAGGAGGCTGAGGTACTCCAGCCTGGCCAACATAGCAAGCCTGTCTCTAAAAAAAGAAAAAAAAATTATTAACACAACACTGGCTATGGCCCACTAGTTACTGAAGTTCACTGAGATGCTACAGATCAAGGCTGACAAGCAGGAAGTCACTAGTTAAGGTGCCAGTTAAACTCACTACAGGATGGGTGCTGCTGGGTCTCCTGCACACTACTGGACGTTGTGCTGTAAGAATAAGGTGGAAAAAGCCAGAACTAGGAGAAGCCCCTTCCTCTTTGCATCGTCCCTCCAGTACCCTTAACTCACGAAGCCTAACATTGTGCCAGCTGGCAAAGGAGAAACATTCAGATCCAGCTCCGTTACCATGAAGTAGGACAAAGTGGTGGGTTTGGAGCAAGGAGGCAGTAAATAAGTGGCCCATTTTTCAAGTTCATTTCCACGTCATGCTTTCCCCCCAATTGCATGTCATTCCCTCTATCTAGATCTCTTTATAAATGTTTCCTCCTTGAAGAAAACTTTCCTGACTCTAACATACTAGTTTATTTCTCTCTCGTAAATAGGGGAAAACTGGTCAGCCAGCCCAGCGTCCAAATCCAGAGCCAGTTCAAGGCCTGTTTTTTGTGGCCCACAAGCTAAGAATGGTTTTTACACTTTTAAAGTGCTGTAGAAAAATAATATGTGACAGAGACTGTGTGTAGTCTACAAAGCCTAAAATATTTATTATCTGCCCAGCAAAAGTTTGCCAAGCCCTGGTCTAGGAGGCAGCTCAGTTTCACCAGAAATTTCAGGACCCTCTGGACTTTTCATCTCACTTTTCCATTCCTAGGCTAGGATGTTGTTACTGTCTGCAGGGTGGAAACTGGATCATTACCATATGCATGTTCCAGCTCACAGGGAAATCCAATATTCACAAGGACAAGGAATTTCCCTTTCAGTAAGTGTCATGAAAGGTGGCCCATTTATTTGGTAAGAACTTAATTACATGGCCACATCTACCAGGGGGTCTGGAAAACCCTAGAAGGATGGCCATTTGCCCAGGTAAAAAAAAAAATCTGGAAAAAGAATATCATAGCTACTTGGGAAGCTGAAGGGTGAACATCACTTGAGCCCAGAAGTTCAAGGCTGCAGTGAACTATGATCATGCCACTGCACTTCAGCCTGGGTGACAGCAAGACCTCATTTCTATAAATAAACAAATAAGGAGAGAATAAATGAAGACAATAAGCAGTCTTCATGCCATCTATGCAACACAGTGCTTCTGTTTGACCAGGAAAGGAGAGTTCTGGTCTGAGAAAGGGCAAAGCAGGATTCTGGGGAGCAGAGAATGAGGACAAGAGGTCAAGGGTATGGATTAGAGCTCTGGTCTTTGTGGTGGTCACTCCAGAAATGGTCATCATTCTGTCTGCTGTGTCCTGTGTTCAGCATTCTGAGGAGAGCTGAAATCAGAAAAATGTCATAGGCGAAATATTTTGTCCTGAAACCATCTCTTTTGACTTTTTTAGTGTAAAAGAAGCTATGTGCTTAGTTTGATTATGTTACAGGAACTAGTTCCTTATCCTTGGAGCCCTGGGAGTTAAAGGGGCCATACTTGTATAATTGTTCCTATGTGTGTACAATTGCCTTGCTCACATGTGCATTTTGAAATTCACTGATAAGATATTCCCAGCTCTGCAAATGAATAAGCAAAAGAACCTGAACCTACTAACAAGATTGTGATATTTTGTTCACATAGGAGACAAAGGAAGGAACAGATTGTTCTGGTCTTAGGAAGCTAATGGGCAACGGGGGTGCCATATAAACATCCTAAATAGAGATTTCACAACAAATACATTGTAATGGATACTGGTAAGTGAATGCCCAGGTGCTTTAAGGACAGAGACCAGCTGGGCTCGGTGGCTCAGCCTGTAATCCCGTGCTTTGGGAGGCTGCAGTGAGTGGATTGCCTGAGCCCGCGGGGTCGAGACCCACCTGGGCAACTTGGCGAGACTTCATCTCTACAATAAATCAAAAAATTAGCCAGGCGTGGTAGCGCACACCTGTAGTTCCAGCTACTTGGTAGGCTG
>NW_007252916.1:521257-547424 GCF_000164805.1 Carlito syrichta | reverse complement strand
GTGGCCAGGAGCGGCCACTGCACTCCAGTCTGGGTGACAGAGTGAGACTCCAGCAAAAAAAAGAAAAAAAAAAAAGGAAAGAGACCACTGGGGTTGATAAGAAATATTGGTCATCCTCTGCTTAACAGGTATAGAACTTGTATATTCAGATACACATCTGGGGAAAGCTGACTTATCAAAGGGAAATGCAGAGTATACATCCAGGCAAGGCACTTTTATACCCACAGGATGAGAAAAATATTTATGCACATTTCAGTTGATCCTCTTCAGGGATCATAAGCAAAGTCATGGGATAAGTACAGTTAGAACAATTTCATTTACAAAATCTTATGGTTTCACATTAAGGTATTTTTCCATAAGATCTATTTCTTTGGCTCCACCAGGAAAATCTCATTAGTAGAGAGGGACGAGAAGCAACACTGCTCTGCTTTGAATGAAGATGTGGACTGGTTGGAGGAAGCTGTTGGTGAAGGAACTTGAAGACAGAGCCAAGGAATTTGGGCTTTTAACATAGCAGGAGCCTTTCCTTTCCCATCTTCCCGCCACCCGGCTTTCCTTGCACTATGGTTTCCTGGGGTGTGACCACTGAGTAGACCAGCCCCTTCAGAAGAGCCCTGTGAAGATGGACTGGCTGGGGGGTTGTGCCGGGTGGAAATAACTCAGTAGTTCTTTCCTTGACATCATAACAGGGCTAGAGCATTTTGTGTTCTGTTAAACAGATATTTTTGAGTAGCAGTCTTTACTCATAGCACTTTGTTTTTTGGATTATTTTTTTCTTTTTTGAGTCAGAGTCTCACTCTATCACCCAAACTGGAGCGCAGTAGCATGCTCACAGCTACTGTAGCCTCAACCTGCTGAGCTCAGGTCCTTCCACCTCAGCCTTCCAAGTAACTGGGACTACAGGCATGCACCACCAAGCCCAGCTAATTTTTTTGATTTACTGTAGAGATGAAATCTTAGCAAGTTGCCCAGGTTGGTTTTAAACTCCTGGGCTCCGGCAATCCTCTCACCTCTGCCTCCCAAAGTGTTGGGATTATAGGCGTGAGCCACTGCACCCAGCCATAGCACTTTGAATAAGTCATTTAATCTCTCTTGAGTCTCAGCTTTCCTCTGTTAAAAAAAAAGGTGGGGGGGAGAATAATAGTACCTACCCATAGGTAATTATGGAGAATAAATGCAGCCCAATGACAGAACAGGTCAGTGCTTAAATAAATGTTTTATTTTTATTTTTTAGTCGGAATCTCTGCTCTGTCATCCAGGCTGGAGTGCAGTGGCACACTCACAAGCACCACAGCCTTGACCTGCTGGGCTTAGCCTTCCAAGTAGGTGGAACCACAGGCATGCACCACCACGCCCAGTTAATTTTTTTTTTATTTATTGTAGAGACAAGGTCTCAACATGTTGCTCAGGCTGGTCTCGAACCCCTGAACTCAGGCAATCCTCTCGCCTCCACCTCCCAAAGTGCTAGGATTGCAGGCTTGCGCCTCTGCACCCAGCTGCTTAAATAAATGTTAATTCATTGTTCATTATCTGGGGAGTGGGCCATCTGAGACCCAGTCCCCACCACTACACAATATGTCCATGTAACAAACAAATATTCACATGTACCCCTGAATCTAAAATAAAAATGGGAAGAAGATAAAAAATAATTGTTAAAAATATAAGTATAGCCGGGCTCGGTGGCTCAGCCTGTAATCCCGCGCCTTTGGGAGGCTGAGGTGAGTGAATTGCCTGAGCCCGTGGCTTCAAGACCCGCCTGGGCAGCAAGACCTCATCTCTACAATAAATCAAAAAATTAGCTGGGCATGGTAGCACGCACCTGTAATTCTGGCTACTTGGAAGGCTGAGGCGGAAGGATCGCCAGAGCCCAGCAGGTCGAGGTTGCGGTGGCTGGGAGCGGCCACTGCACTCCAGTCTGGGCGACAGAGTGAGACTCCAACTCAAAAAAAAAAAAAAATGTAAGTATATACTATGAGATTGCTGAAAGGCAGCAGTGTTCCATGTGTCTGAATATTTTAGAGCCTAAAAACCACCCAGAGAGTAGATTCAAGTAGAGATGCAAAAAAGTATTTGATAAGCATCTCTTATGTGCCAGATCCTTGACATTCCTTTGAAAGCAGATGCCTTCATATGGAAGAGAAGTCCTAATTAGTGTAGTAGATGCTGCAGCGCACCACCAGGATTTCCCCAGCTTCCAGGAGTGCTATATGCTAACACCTGTCTCTCCCAGGAATTGCCCTAAAGAGAGCTGCATCAGTCAACCTCCCTTCCCAGGAGCAACCCACATCTAATTCATGGAGGGAACGGTAAGAAAAAAAGGAAATGGCCAAGTGCAGTGACTCATACCTGTAATCCCAGCACTTTGGGCGGCAGAGGTGAGAGGATTGAGCCCAGGGGCGAGACCTCATCTCTACATTAAATCAAAAAATTAGCCGGGTGTGGTGGCACACACCTGTGCTTGCAGCTACTTGGAAAGCTGAAGCAGAAGGATCGCCTTAGCCCAGCAGGTAGAGGCTGCAGTGGCTGTGAGCGTGCCACCGCACTCTGGCCTGGCAACAGTGAGACTGACTTTAAAAAGAAGGTGGGTTCAAAGACCTTGCCATTTTGCTTCAATGAGAACCATCTGTGGAAGGTCTTCCCAGGCCTTGGGCTGATGGAGTCTTCTTTTGCAGTTGTATCACTGTATAATTTCTTCCTCTGCCCATCTTGTGGCCCCTTTTCTCTCATAGATGTTCCCAAGAGCATTTCCCAGTAAACTTGCATACATTCCATTTCAGAGTGTTTCCCAGGGATCTCAATTTGTGAAAATTAGGCAGCATCAAATAAGCAAACAAGATGTGAATTGTGTGGAAAGTGAAAATTGCCTGAGTTTAAAAATCACGACTTTGTAGAGAAAGCCACAAATCCCCACCTGCCCTCCTATCTTGTCTGTCATGCATCAATGCACTAAATAGATTTAGATATCTCTTCGGCAAATTCCAAATGCCTGATTTGTACCAGGCATTGGGGAAATCACTGTGAAAACGTCCTTTCCCTGAAGGAGTTTACTACCAAGTGAAGGGTGGGAGGTTGGGGAACAAGCATCCTGACAGGAGGCTGCTGTGAAAGCACACTTGAGTAGGTACAGTCCAGGCTCAGTGTTTAAGGATATGGAGGGTCAGTAAAGAAGAAGAGAAAGGGAGAGGGTTTCCAAGCAGAAGGACCAGCACTTGCCAAGGCCAGAATGAGGAAATATTTTTTCGTGTACCTGCTGTATAGAGTGCAAGGAACAAATAAAGCTGAAGAGATGAAGTTTAGTAGATTCCATGGCCTTGTAAGCCATGTAAGGGATTTTGGACTTAAGAACAGTGGGGAGCTATTCATGGGCAGTGACATCATCAGTTAAGTTGTATACTTAAAAAGATCACTTGATCTGAAAACAGACACTTATTAGGAGGCTGTTGTAGTAATTCCCAGTAGTATGCTGACATAAGCCAAGGGAGTGGCCATGAATATGTAGAAGAGGAGACAGATGTGAAAGATACGAAGGGAACAAGATCAGTAGGACTTTTGGGGCAAAGGATAAGTGGGGCGTTTGCCTTTCTAACTGCCAGGCAGAAACCAGCCCACCCTCCCTCTAGACTAGCACAATTTGTGCTTCAAACCAAATACAAATGTACAAGTTTGCCTCCCAAGAGCCCTAGGCTCTGTCCAGGAGCCCTGTTCTAAAGGCCTTTCCTGGGCACCTGACTGTAGACACCTGAGGGCACCCTGAGCAGCTGCCTGGACCTGGGCTCTTGGATCCTGGAAGGTCAGAGGTGGGCCTTCCGGGCAGCGTGGGCCATAAGGCATAGGGATGAGGGAGGAGAGCTGCAAACCAGGAGAACTGCACATGGAAGGGGGTTGGCTTTCAGCTGTGGCAGAGTCGGGCTTAGGGTTAAGGGAGTCAGTCTGCCGAGGAGCCTTGTTTTCTCTTTTTCCAGGCACCTGAAAATACTGAGGCAGTGTTTCAATTGCACTACTAACCTTAACAAATAGGCTTTACATTGCAATGTTACAGATGAAGAAAAAGACTGAAATAGATTAAATTGTTTGCCAAAAGCTACATAATTTATGTGTCAGAACTAAGATCTGAACCTAAATATGATTTCAGAGTCTGTGCACATAGTGATCTTTACTCAGAGCTGTAAGGAAGAGAAGGAAAAGTGGGGCATTTGCCTTTCTAACTTGGATTATGGAGCAGGAGAGCCAAACTCACTGCTGTGAGTGAGCACTGCTTCCCAGAGAGGTGAGTGCTTGGACCCAGCAACCTGACTACCTTTATTACCTAGGAACCAATGTAAAATTTAATTAATTTTGGCTAATCTTCTATCACTGTAATTAATCAATGGAACAATGACAAGTGGGTGTCTTTATTTTTAAAATGAAAGCCTTGAAAGAGTTCCATCAACCACAAAATCAGTATAAACAAAACACTTGCAGATCAAATGAACAAATCTAAAGGAAGTGAGGCTACGATGAACTGTGATTGTGCCACTATACTCCAAACTGATAGAGTGAGACCCCCAACTAAAAAAAAAAAAACCAATAAAAGGGAATACATAATTTACGTCTGGCATTCACAGTGTCTGACATTCAATAAAAACATGCAAAGAAATAGGAAAATATAACCCATAATGAGAAAAAGCATTAATAGAAACAGATCCAGAAATGGCACAGATAATAGAATTAGTGGACAAAGACATTAAAAAGAGCTATTATACTACATATGTTCAAGAAGGTAAAGGAAAACATAAGCATATAGAAAGACATAGAAGATATTAAAAGACCTAAACTGTGTTCTAAAGATGGGAGTTACAGTGTCTAAGATGAAAAATACTGAATAGAAACTTTAAAATGAAGCACACAGATTTTTTAAAAACTTAAAAAAAAAAAGATTAACAAAACAACAGTGAGACATGGGACAACTTCATCAGGCTGATATACATGTAATTAGAGTGCCAGTGGGGAGAAAGAGGAAAGTAGGAAAAAAAAGTAAGGGCTGAAACATTTCTAGATTTGAAGAGAACCATAAAGCCACAAATCCAAGAAGTTTAACAGATACTAAGCAAAAGAAACAAAAATGCACCAAGGCACTATCATAATCAAATTGCTTAAAACCAGTTTAATTTTAGAAACAAGGGCAAAATTTTATAAGAAGTAGAATGAAGTACTGACTTTTCAGAAAACTTAGAGTGCAAGCACTTCATAATGGAATTCCCATTTGAAAAGGAAAAAACCTTCTACACAGATTAAATATGTTAAGTTTGAAAATTTCATTAAGTGCACTGGTTAGATTTGACAAACAGTGTAATGAGAGTCCCATGTAACTCAAGGATTACTTAGTATCCTTAAGGTAGACAAAATGTAAATTTAATATAAAACACAACAGAAAATAAAAATTAGTGTAATGCAGTGATTAGGATATACTTTTTATTCTCTTTTTGATTACTAATGCTTGTGTGAAAGCATCCTTAACTTGTGGTAAATTGGAGAAGGAAAATGGGTAAAGGAGAAAAATTGCATTTACGAAGCTACTAATATGTACCAGGCATCGAGCCTTCAGATATATCATTATGTATTATACTCCCACAACCTTGAAGGGTATTGTCCACGCTTTTTGAATGAGGAAACAAACTTAGGGAGTAACCAAGATAACACAATCCATGTTGAATTCTGAAGGAATTTCTGGGTGTGCTCAGTGTCTTTACAGGCTGGTGGCACTGCTTATTTGGTCCCTGTCTTAAAAGCAAATGGCTACTTTTTCCTTGATTCAGTTGCATTTCCTGTATTATTGCTGTTTCTCTGCCTGACTGGAGCTTACAAATGGGTTTACATGACATGGAAGGAAAAAAAACGACAGAAGCTTTCTGAAGTACCTGAGCAAATATTGTGAGTAAAACTTCTAAGTAAGAAAAAGAGGGAAATAGAAAAGGAGTTAAAGTGGCTGTGCCTGCATTCAAAGGACAGAATATCCAGCTCTGACAAAATTCTGCTCTAGCCAGCTAGGCTTCCAGCACGTGGTCTTATAGTAGAATCTAATTCTTTTAATGATAAGCCATTTAAAATTAATTTGCAATAATTAATCATGTGAGAAGTAATCTGGCAAAGAAAAAAAACTAATTTTAAAAATTATCCAGAGGCCATGCTTTTGTTAAGCTATGGCCGGGCCATGTTTCTTTTTAAGCTCTGGCCCCCTCCCCAATCTGGGGAGGTGAATCACCTCTCTCTGTGTGTCTCTAATCTATAAGTAAACTATATTTTCCTATCTAAAAAAAAAAAAAATGTAATGCCATCACCATCATGGGGGTGAGGCAAAAAATTTGTATAGAAAAATGAAGGGTAACAAACTACCTTCAGTTAATTATATTTGAAATGCCCAGTTAGCCGTAATCCCAGCATTTTGGGAAACTGAGGTGGATAGATTGCTAGAGTCCAGCAGTTCAAGACCAGCCTGGGCAACATAGTGAGACCCATCTCTACAAAAATAGAAATAAAAAATAAAATAAAAATTAGCCAAGCATGGTGGTGCACACCTGTAGTCCCAGCTATTTGGGAAGGCTAAGGTGTAAGGGTCACCTGAGCTCAGGCTGAGACTGTGCTGAGCTGTGATGGTACCAACTGCACTCCAGCCTGGGCGACAGAGCAACTTTCACTCAAAAAAGAAATGTCCAATTCATCATTTGCTGCCTTATTTAATTAATTCATTTATTGCCAGCCTCGGTGGCTCAGCCTGTAATCCCACGCTTTGGGAGGCTGAGGTGAGTGGACTGCCTGAGCCCGCGGATTCGAGACCCACATGGGCAACTTGGCGAGACCTCATCTCTACAATAAATCAAAAAATCAGCCGGGCGTGGTAGCGCATGCCTCTAATTCTGGCTACTCGGAAGGCTGAGGCGGAAGGATCGCCGGAGCCCAGCAGGTCGAGGCTGCGGTGGCCGGGAGCGGCCACTGCACTCCAGTCTGGGTGACAGAGTGAGGCTCCAACTCAAAAAAAAAAAAATTCATTAATTTTTGAGTGGCAACCCTGGGCAGAAGGCTCTTCTACAACAAGAGTTGTAGAACATGAGAATCGCTGCAAATTAATTTTGAAATGGCTTATTATTAACAAGAGTTGTAGAAGAGGCAAGATGAGTGATGTCTCTCACCAGTATCAACTTGGATGCAGAGGAATCTCTGATCACCTGAAGGCATGAAGATCTTTCTGGTCTTTCCCACATTCACTGCACTCCTGGGATTCCCCACACTTCAGAGTCAATGGAAGGGAATGCGGATTATAGTGCCTACTGTGACTAAAGTCCCTTCTCATCCCCACCCACAGTCCAGTTTAGAGAATGCCGGACAGAACCAGCTAACCAAGGACATAGAAGCATCTTGCTCCTTTCTTGATGATTCTCTGGATAATCTGCCAGACCTCTGCCCATTCCCAACGCATAATCACCCTGCCTCTTCGCAAAAAGGCTCTGAAGACCAACTCTGCCGGCCCCTACACTCGTAACCTCCACATCGGTCAACTCAGCCCCCCCAGCGGTCCTAGACGACAGTGCCTTCTTTCTAAAGCCAACCCTGCCTTTCGTACCTTGAGTCTATTCTTTCACATTACTAATAAGTGAAATTGTAATCATTACTAAATAATTATCTTAATAGGCCTGCCTAGGTGCCCAAAAGAGTCTGGGCCACGGAAAGGTCTCCATAAATACCCGTGGAATGGCTGAATGAATCCCACCCTGGCATGTGAGACGTCCTCACAAACCACAAGTCCCATCAGGCAGAGAGACTAAGGCACAGGCCCCCTGACCGTCACCCCCTCAACTCCCACCCTGGCCCGGACCCCACACACCAAAGTGGGAGTCTCCGCGGGCACCCCCGAGCTCTCACACGCTGGCGTGAACCCGCCTGAGGTTCCTTAGCGTCCCGACCCCATTGGTCACTGGCAAAAAGGCCCGTCGGCTCTGATCGGCGCGCGGCGCGCTCAGCCCTGGAGCCGGCGACAGGCACGCTTCCGCCGGCATCGGGGTGGGTGCTCCCTCCCGGGCTTCCTACCTCTGGGTTCCCGGACGAGCTGGTGGCCGAGCTTATTTGGGGACTTTTTGGAGATTTGACGGATGCCAGAGACTTTGAGCCCCCGGATGAAAACTGCCTGTAAAGCGTGTTATAAACAAGTGAAAAATCAGTGTTCTTGTCCGCCGGCACCGCAGGAGAGACTGGAGTCGCTGTCGACTCCCGGGGCTGGGAGACAAGGAAGGGTCTGGGAAGGACGCCCGGGGGCCTGTAAAGAGGGGCGAGCTCGGGTCCCGGGGTTCGTAACAGGGGCTTCAACCGTCCCGTCGGCCGCTGCTCCCAAGCGCTCAAGCCGCCTTCCTGCTTCCCTTCCGTGCTTCCACCCTGGTTCTGAGCGTCCGCGAGAGGTGGGCGCGGCCCGCGCCGCGGAATTGCCCTGCTGATGGGAACGCTGAAGCCTTCTCTCCTGCTTCACAGCGCTGACCCCACGAGTCTCAGCGCTTACCCGCCGCGCCCGACAAGGGTATCACGTTGCAGGCGACACCAATCTCCTTGCTGAGGTTTCTCCCCTACTCATCAGAATCGTCCGCGCCCTTTCCTACTGGGCTTTTGCTGAGATCCAGCTGCCCCCTCCATTTCGCGGGGTTCACCCAGGCAGGTCGCTTTGACATAGCTTCATTTCAAAAGCTGAGGGTGCAATGAAGAGCTTGTTGCAGAAGTGACCTGGTAATTCTTTTTGTTGTTGTTTGAGTTGGAGTCTCACTCTGTCGCCCAGACTGGAGTGCAGTGGCCGCTCCCGACCACCGCAGCCTCGACCTGCTGGGCTCCGGCGATCCTTCCGCCTCAGCCTTCCGAGTAGCCAGAATTATAGGCATGCGCTACCACGCCCGGCTGATTTTTTGATTTATTGTAGAGATGAGGTCTTGCTGCCCAAGCGGGTCTCGAACCCGCGGGCTCAGGCAATCCACTCACCTCAGCCTCCCAAAGGCGTGGGATTACCGGCTGAGCCACCGAGCCCAGCTGGTAATTCCTTTTTTGTGTGTGTGTTGGAGTCTCACTCTGTCACCCAGACTGGAGTGCAGTGGCCGCTCCCGGCCACCGCAGCCTCGACCTGCTGGGCTCCAGCGATCCTTCCACCTCAGCCTTCCGAGTAGTCGGAATTACAGGCGCGCGCTACCATGCCCGGCTGAGTTTTTGATTTATTGTAGAGATGAGGTCTCGCTGCCCAGGCGGGTCTCGAACCCGTGGGCTCAGGCAATCCACTCACCTCAGCCTCCCAAAGGCGCGGGATTACAGGCTGAGCCACCGAGCCCGGCTGGTAATTCCTTTTTAAAGGTAAAAGTTTGCTTTTAGGAACAGGGCTCAGAGGATGGATTTCAGGAGGTCCTTGAATTAATTTCCTGGAATTGCACGTATAGTTTTCTGGGCAGAGCTTTCCTGATTCTCAAAGAAGATTCTTAGTTTAACAGCAGTAAAAACCTGCTTTGGGCCAGAAGTCACTTAGTAGAACACTTGTAAAAATTAAATAGAAAGCAATAATAATCAGCAGAAGTCCTGAAATCTCAATCAGGTGACTTAAAAAAAAAAATTGGACCACCCAGATGGTCCAGAAGAGCTTACATGAAGAAAAATTTGTATGCCAGCACACACAATAGGTAACACTTGTCCTATTATGAAAGATGAGTCTCACTAAGTAAAGCAGAAGATCGAGGACGCAGAGTAAACGGTATATGCAAAATCAGAAGCTAACAGCATAACATGTTGGGGTACTTGGGTAATAGTGAAACTTACAAGGTGGGGATGTAACTGGTATACAAAGTCATTAAAACCACAGTGAAACAAATGCAGTTTGGAATAAACATTAGAGGCATCATATCAATAAAGTTGTAAAGAAATACTTTATTTACCCAAAGTATCAGTATACCACTAAAATTAGAGAAAATGTATATGGGCATAGCTTCAGAAATTCTGAAGGATATTTCTGAATACTTAGGTAGGATTTTTAGGACTGAAGCCAGTTTTTTTATTTTTAAAGTGGGTCTAAAATTCAGACAGTTCATGTATTTTTCTTAATAGTATTCTATTTGCACAATATTATAACTGCCCATCACAATTATGGTCAGGTATTGACTCCCAAGTAAGTTGAAGAGGGAGGCAAACAGAACGAAGAGAGAAATCTTCCTGAGATAACTGGGTGAGAGGTGGAAGAGGGCAGGGAGGAAATGAGGTTACAGGATTTGTGTATGTTTGTAACAAGACACAAGTAATTTCGTTCACCAGAATTCCTCTTGGGAAATACATGTTTTAAACACACACACACACACATGATGTTGGAAGATTCTTCTGGGAATGAGAGACCTCCTCCCTCTAAAGAACATGTTCAGGTACAACAGGTCACTAAGTTGGCTTCTAATGTTCCAGTGATTGTTAACTGAAGGACCTTTTCTTTTACTGAGTAGTGATGCATATAAGGTAAATGAACTGGGTGGGAGAGCGGTTGTGGGAACAGATTGGATATCTAGCAGGAAAAAAGTAGCTGAGGTGGCTGAGCCCTCAGAGGGGAAGACAAAGAGAAAAACCCTTTATTGACAGTTTGGCCAATAAGGGATTTCTGAGAACAAAGCGCCTAACAGGATGTAAATGTGAACCCTTCTCCACCTCTTACACAGAATCTTCAGTGAAGTCCATATAGCTCATGTAAGTGTTTGTGTGAGTAGATTCTTTGGGGGAGGCTTGAGGATGTGCCGAGTTCTCTATTAGAGTTGGCAAGAGGTGGAAATAAATATGGAAATAAAATATGCGAATGCAGGAATCAGACATTAAAGGGATAGGTGATATCTAGGTTTCACATAAGGAAATGGTCTGGGCACAATTCAATGCAAGCTTGTGCAATGAAAAAAGGAATGAGAGCACACAACACACTTGTAATCACATCACACTTGTAATCGCCCTTTCCAAGGGAAGAATTAAGTCAAAGAACTTCCCCTGAAAGAGTTTGGCTGTTAAGGGAGAGGTACCTGGAGGGATGTGAAACTAAGAAATCAACTGTTTATTTGTACAGCCCTTTTCTCAAGCCAAGGGTATAAATCTGGGGAGACCTATATTGAAGTACAGAATAAACCCACTTTGTGGATTTTTTGACTATGAGCAGTTGTTTCCAAGGACATGATTTAAATTATATTAAAATCGATGTAGTAATTAGTAATAGAAAATGTGCAAAGATTTTCAAATAAGGCAGTAATGAATCTGCCTATGTGCAACACAGCATACTGGTTAAGAACATAGACTGGTGTTGGAATCTTGGCTCTAGCACTTACTGTGTGATCACAGATAAATTATTTAACATCTCCCCGCCCCTGCCCCACATCATCTTTCAAGTTAGGGTAAGAATACCCACATCACTGATGCCTGCATAACTCTGTAAATTAAAAAATCATTCAACTCAACAATTTAAATGGGTGAATGTTATGGTATGTAAATTATACCATAATAAAGCTTTTTTTTCCTTTTTTTCTAAGAGTACCCACATCATAGAGATGCTGTGAAAATAAAAATGTAAACTGTGGGCACTGTGCCTGGCATGTAGCAAACACTCAATAAATATTAGTGATTAGTACTAGTGTAACAGAGAGTAAAGAATAGAACAGTAAAGATATATAAAATTAAAAATTTTTTAAAGAATCCAGGTGTTATTAAGCTGGTTCAAACTTCAGAAAGCATTTAGTTCAATTCCCCTCATTGTACAGATGAGAATAGTGGAGACCAGCAGGTGAAGTGCCTTATTCAAGGTCTAGTGCTAAGACCAGACCCCAGGCCTGCTGGATCCCCATTAGTGCAATTCTTGCTAACCATTCACTGCCTCAGAAACATGCACATGAAAAATGAAGGCTGTTTCTTTAAAGAAATAACATATAGGAGAACACAGAAAACATACATAGAGATGGTGAAGAAATAATTTCAAGGCTAAGGAGTAAAACCAAGAGGCTCTCACTTCCTGGCTTATCAGCCAGGGGCTCCAGCAGTGGGGTCCCAGGTCATGAGAGAAGAAGTGCTTTAGCAAGGCCAGACTCTGGTTGGTCAGGTAAACTGGCTCATCACTGTGGTTAGGTGTCTGAGAGGCAAAGCCACAGTTCTCTCTACTACTTCCTGACACAGGATCTGCCAACAGTGGCAGGAGCTGGGGCCAAAAGTGAATGCAGCAGAATTCTTGGGAGTAGTCAGTCTGAGCACCCTTGAAGTGGGGATAGCTGCTAAAAAGTTGCTTCTACCCACACTGAATAGTCTGACCTCAAATGTTTATCCCCTAGTGTTGCCTAATCGACCCCTCTGGAGTCTATGGCGTTCACTTATAATCCTGTAAATTACCCACAGATCCTCCATCATGGCAGCCACTTCAAATGAATGAAGAAGCCTAGCAGGAGATGTGAAATGACCCAAACTTCCTGATTCTTCATTAATGCTGCCATCTTCCTAGGAAAACTGATAGCAGGACTAGAAGATTTGAGGCTAGTAAAATCTTACTAAATTATTCCAATATGAAACAGTGGACAGGAGAATGAGGTGTGTCTTCCAAGTCATGACTTTCTAACATTTCAGGGGATAACATTCAATGAGTCAACTCTTTCATTCTTAGGAGGTAGCAGACCCTGTCCTGTCACTTTTTCCAAAGAGTAATTTAGGATAAATCACAGGTACAGAGCCTTAATGCTACGTGATCAACTGGGAAAGGAGACAGGAAGGGACAAGGGACAGAGGAGAATTAAGGCCTGAAATAGCTTTTATGATTTAACTCAGTACACTGAAACTTCTACATTAATAATTCATAAAAGTGCCCCATTGGCGCCTGTAGTCCCAGTTACTCAGGAAGTTGAGATGGGAGGATTACTTGAGCCCAGGAATATGAGGCTGCAGTGAGTGATAATTGCACCACTGCACTCCAGCCTGGGTAACAGAATGAGACCCTGACTCTTTAAAAAAAAAAGTGCCTCATCCTCTTCAACCATTTAAATTCAGTGAGAGGACAGATGAGGTTCTGTCCATTCATTTGATCTGAGAATTTGGGACAGAGATTATGAATAAATGAATAGTCTGGCTTTCCACAGAAAGCTTTCCTATTTTGTAGTTCATTCCATACAGTGAACACTTTGATGTCGGAGGAGGTGAGAGCTCCGACTAAAGGTCTTCTGACATTCTTGGCATTCATAAGGCTTCTCTCCAGTGTGAATTCTCTGATGTATGATAAGTTGGGAATGCTGGCTAAATGTTTTTTCGCACTCATTACATTCATAAGGTTTCTCTCCGATATGAATTTTCTGGTGGAGAAGCAGCTCAGAATTATCCCAAAATGTTCTTGCACATTCATTACACTGATGGGGTTTCTCTCCAGTATGAATTCTCTGGTGGACAATAAGGTGAGAAGTCCGCCTGAAAGCCTTTCCACACTCAAAGCATTCATAGGGTTTCTCTCCAGTGTGAATTCTCTCATGTCTAAGAAGTTCTGAGTTCCCCCTGAAGGCCTTTCCACATTCCTTACATACATAGGGCTTCTCGCCAGTATGAATTCTAATATGTCTAATAATCTCTGAGTTCTGGCCAAAAGTTTTCCCACATTCATTACATTCATAGGGCTTGTCCCCTGTATGAATTCTTTGATGCCGGATAAGCTCAGAACTCTGACCAAAGCCTTTCCCACATTCATTACACAGATATGGTTTTTCTCCAGTATGAATCTTCTGGTGTCTAATAAGGCCTGAGCTATGCTTGAAGGCTTTGCCACACTCATTGCATTCATGATATCTTTCTTCAGTATGAATTCTCTGATGCTGAATAAGCTGTGAACTAACCCTAAAGTTCTTCCCACATTCATTACATTCATAAGGTTTCTCTCCAGTGTGGATTCTCTGATGTAGAATAAGGGCTGAATTCTGACTGAAGGCTTTACCACATTCTTCACATTTATAGGGCCTCTCTCCAGTATGAATTCTATGATGGTGGATAAGATGTGAACTCTGAATGAAGGCCTTTCCACATTCATTACAAGCAAAAGGTTTTTCTCCAGCGTGAATTCTCAGGTGCCTTCGCAGGCTTGAATTAGTTCCAAATGTCTTCCCACATTCTTTGCATTCAAAGGGTTTTTCTCCACTATGAACTCTCATATGCTGGATGAGATGTGAGTTCTGATTAAAGGCTTTCCCACATTCTTTACATGTATGAGGCTTTTCTCCTATAGAACTTCTCTGTGTTTTGTTAGGCCCTAAATTCTCTATGAAGTTTTGGCCAGAGATAACAAATGTACTAACTCCCTCTAATGCGGAATCTCCCTGATGTGTAACCAGATTTGGGGTGGGACTGCAGCCTCTCTCACCCTCAGTATTCTCCTGGTCCTTCTCACTTGAGGGTGATTTCTTAAAGATAATCAATTCTGATGCAAAGTCTCTCTCCTGAGGAGACATCTGTTCTATAATCTCTTCCGTGGAGTCTCTCGAATGTCCCTCCAATATATCTTCTTCAAATGCTGCCCCAAACTTGTGACTTTGGTAAACTACTTCTGGAAGTTTTTCAAATATTGACCCATGTGACTCAGATTCTTCAGAGATTTCTTCCTTGGGAATCACCTCCTTGTACTCAGTCCCCATCTCACAATCTGAAATGAGAAAGGGCAAGTATGTAAGGTGACTATATCACATTTAAGTGAAGCTAATGCTAGAGAAGAACAGAGCTCTGACACAGTTCTAATAGCACTCAAGAACAGTTTTTGTATCTGGTGAAATGACAGATGCTACTGAAGAGAAGATAAAAATTTAGGATTATGGTACACATGCTAAACAGAGGATACTAACTGAAAAGAGAAAAAAAGATCAGTGGAAAATATTTAAAGACAGATACAGGAAATGGATGATAAAGAGATGCTGAGCCAGGCATGATGGCTCATGCCTGCAATCCCAGAAAATTGGGAGGTGGAAGTGAGAGGATTGTCTGAGCCCAAGGGTTCAACACCAGGCTGGGCAACTTAGTAAGACCTTGTCTCTACAATAAATAAAAAAATTAGCCAGGCATGGTGGCACATGCCTGTGGTTCTAGCTACTCAGAAGGTTGAGGCAGAAGGATCACCTGAGCCCAGTAGGTCAAGGCTATGGCAGCAGTGAGCATGCCACTACACTCCAGTTTGAGATTAGAGTGAGACTTCAACTCAGAGAGAGAGAGAGAGAGAGAGAGAGAGAGAGAGAGAGAGAGGCTAATAAAAAGTTCCATAGTAATAACAGTGAGTTGAGGTTGGTAAAAAAAAACACTTAGGGAAAATAGTGGCCATATTAATAGATGGGTATATGGAAAAGGTTAGAAGAAAGGACAAAAATGACTAGTTAATAGAAATAGCATTTGGGTATATAAAGGAAGTAACCACAAAATGAGTAGCAAAAGAAACTATTCTTAGTCCAGTCCTATAGTACTCACCAGATCTACAGAGCTGGGGATGGGATGTATAGGGGTTACCCATTCAAAAGGTGAATATGACTTAGTTACAATCAGCACAAAAGTATAGCAGTAACTACCTTTGGCTCCCTTACATTTGGATGAAGTAAGGTTCCAGTTTTAGTTTTTCCAAATAGCTAGTGAATTCCATCAATACTGCTTACTGAATAATTATTTTCCCTGCAGATTTACAATGCCACCTATACCATAATTTAAATAGCCATAAATATTTGGGTCAATTTCTGCATTCCATTCACTTTTTTTTATCTATTTCTTGTCTAATACCAAACAGTTCAACCTGCTGTAGCTTTATTAAAAATTTTAGAATACGTTAGAGAAAGTTCTCTACCTTTTTTTCAGACATTTCCTGTCTATTCTCATATTTTTCTAAATAACTTGTAGTATAATTTTGTAGTCCAAACTTATCCTGATGTTCTTTCTATGTCCATCATATCTCTGTACCTCTTTTTATTTAGTGAGTTTTTCTTATATTTTGTAACCAGTTATTACTTTTATACATATCATTACATATTAATTGATCATTACATATTAATTTTTTAATCAGCCCTTTTATTGAATTTTATTAATATATTTACAGATCTTAAATAATACATTTTTTAAACTTCTAAAAGGCTGTGGTAGGGATTTTTAGTTATCTACCCCAATTTCTATACTTCCCCATCTCCTTACAACAAAATAATAAATTTATTTAGAGTAGCAATTAGTCTAGCTAAAGAAATACATTTCTTTGCAGCTGGAATTCGCCATGTAACCAAATTCTGGCCAACTAGACAGTGAGATGTACATGAAAGCACATGGGACTAATGGAAATCTAAAAGATGAAGGGATGCATTTCTTCCATGCTGTTCCTGGGTCATAGCTGGAGCACCATCTTGAATCATGAGTACACCAGCATATCCTAGGCCTAGGGATCATAGTTAGAAGGAACCTGGATCCCTGATGACTCCATAGCACTGCCATACCAGTCTTGGAATGCTAGCCTCTGGACTTCATTTATCTAAGACAGAAATAAGTTTGGCTTTGCTTAAGCCATTTTTTTAAAACTGCATGAGGCCAAATCTATTCCTATTATAAATGGATTTAACTGTCTCCATCAAAGATGTGGGGTCCAAATGCTGGAAGAATGAGTCTGACCTCTGTTCACTCTTCATTCTGGTAAGCAACTTGGAACTAATATTGAAGTGGCCTTTAGCCGAGGTCAGTGTATTTGTGTACCACAGCAAATCTGAGGAATACAGTCCTCCCATTAGTAATAATGTTAATTGCGGAAGGTGATTCTTAAGGGGGCATGGGCAGGTATGGAACTTCATCCCTTAGACAATGCAAAGTAATGGGATGGTTTTTAAGTCTAAGAGTGACATAAACTCTGGCCAGATTAATATTTCAGGTAGATGCACACTAGTGGCTATTTAGTGACTGAACTAGAAAGCTGTAGGCCTGAACACAGGAGATCAGTTAGAAGACTGATAGAGTTATCAAGGCAAGAGGTGATATGATCTACTAGGGCAGTGGGGAAGAGAGAGACTGAAGAAATATTTAACAGGTCAAATTCTTGGTGTGTGACTGGATATAGGTATAAGAAAGAGAGAGGAGTCAAAGATGGTGCCCAGAGAGATGGTAATTGGATGGTGGTGCCACCAAGACTAGGAGGGAATACTGAGGAAGAACTAGTATAGGAGGAAAGATGATGAATGAGCTCTGTTTTAGAAAAGGTGAGTTTTAAGATATCCATAAAGAAGTATCAAGAAATCAGTCAAAATATATTGGTCTAAAGATTAAAGTAGTCAGTACTAAAGATACAGACTTGAGAGCACTCAGCATGAGTATAGTATAAGAACTGTCACAGACTGGGGATGGAAACCTAGGATTCAAAGCTAACAGTCACAAGTACTCCAATTATCTTCCATTTTCCCTTCTAGATCTCCTTTTCACCTTTCTTACCCTCCTTTCTGCCCTAGAAGGCTAAAAGGCTAACCTGTATGGCACACATCAATAGGCCTCTGGCTTCCAGCTATGTTTCACCAATCAGGGGCCCCAGGAGGAGTCTGGAAGTCAAGAGGAATGTAGGATCACAGGGTATTTATTCTCCAGGTTCCTTCCTGTGAGGTTGCTTTGGGTGATGTTGTCCTGCAAATGAAAGTCATTATTCCTCTCAAGGAGTCTATCCTACTCAATAGTCTGTCTGGGTCCCAGTAACCTCTACTCTCTCCCGTCTCTTCAGGCCCAAGGCTAGTGACCCCGCCACCATTACCAGCCCCAGGTTCCTCAATTTGAGTGAGCTGTTTCCTGTCCAGACTCTTGATAATAAAGTGGTAGGTGAAGGAAGAGAAGTAGGACAAAAAGATAAAGAATGATTAGTGAAGTAGAAGAACCATAATACTGTGTTACAGAAGTCACTTGAACAATGGCAGAGAGAATTAAAAGGTATCAAATGCAGCTGAGAGATTCAGTAGGCTAAGAACTGGATAATGTCTACTGAGACAACTAGGTGGTCACAAATGACCTGGAAGAACAAATTTAGTGGAATGGTAGAAGCACAAGCCAGATGGCAGTGGACTGAATAATGAATTTGCTGCTTCTTTCAAAAAAAAAAATGTAGATGAAAGGAGGAGACCAAAACGGACAGTAATGTGAGTGTGCTATACAGGTCAAGGCTTTTCTCTGATGGAAGAGATTTGAACATGTTTATATTAGAAGGAACAGTATCAGTAGAGAGACGGGGTAAGAGGGAAGATGCAATTACTGAAGAAACAAAGACCCTAAGTGGCAGAAACAGCTGGGGTCATGTGGTGAGGACAGGAAAAAGTAATGAATGGAGGGGTGACTTTGTACTGAACTTTCCTCTGCCCAGCCTCCAGTCATCCATAAGACGTTGATTATTACCACCACCTTATGCTGTGGTATCTCTGGTCACTCATCAGTGCAGTCCTAGTAATGTCCCCTTCCCCTGACACCCAAAAGAAACCTGATCTCCTACTGGAGTTCTGAAGATTCAGAAGCTCTTTTTATTACTTCTCAAAATGAACTGGAATTTTCTTCAACTTTTCCTACCTCAGTATCTTCTCTAATTTTTCCATGGAGTAAAAGAGGGCACCTAAAAGCTGTATTTCTCCTTTTTGTTGAAATCTTTGGAAATTATAGACAATATGTATCTACATAACTGTAAAGATTCATGCAGAGAATTTATCTATCTTCTTCATTCATGGCACCATCTGAGTTGGGAAGTACTGAGTTGGGAAGTACTGAGTTGGGAATAAAATTCTCTCTATTGCCCAGTACTGAGTTGGGAAGTACTGAGTTGGGAAGTACTGAGTTGGGAATAAAATTCTCTCTATTGCCCAGCCCCCAAAAAGTTCTACAAGCTGGTATTTCAGTCTCTACCTACTTCCAGCCTCCTCTCTGGCCTTTTCTTTTCAATCTCATGTCTCCTATAGTTGCTTCTTTTCCATCATCTAGTTCTTAACAAAACCAGCATTTGTAGAACCTCTATCTATACCACGCCAAATGGAAAATCATTTTTTCATAGTAAAACAAAATAAAATAGAAGTTAGACAGTTATGTATCTAATCCCAACTTCAAGACTTGGTTCAAAATTCAAAATCAGAACGTTTTCCCCAACTAAATATTACCCCCCTGACCATTCTTTTACTTTGCATTCTGCTAGTAACATAATATTAATGTCATTTGTTAAATATCACTTTACAGGTACCTTCTCAATTATAATTCAAAGTCATTCTCCATCTAGTTGATCTTCCCAGTGGCATAGCCATATATTAGGCCTCATCCTCACATGGAAACACTCCAACACTCCACTTCTCATAGCCTCAATTCAAATTCCCAAACACAATCTTCTGTTTCTTTCTTTTCCTTCTTTTTTTTTGAGTTGGAGTCATCTCATTCTGTAGCCCAGGCTGGAATGCAGTGGCATGATCAGGCTCACTGCAGCCTCAACCTCCTGGGCTTAAGCAATCCTTTTACCACAGCCTCCTGAGCAGCTGGGGCTACAAATGTGTGCCACCACACCTGGCTAATTTTTTGATTTTTTTTTGTAGAGATGAGGTCTCGCTATATTGGTCTTGAACTCCTGAGCTCAAGCAATCCTCTCATCTTGGCCTCCCAAAGTGCTAGGATTACAGGCATGAGTCACTGCACCCAGCCACAATTTTCTCTTTCTGTCTCTCACTTCATTTTTCTAAATCTCAAATTAGATGTTTCTGACGACAGGTAAGAAAGATGTGCCACTAGAGGAGAGAAGGTTGACCATTCATTGCCCTCAGTTTAGGGGATGACAAGCAGACCTAAACTGGGTCTCCGTAGTTCAGAATAAGATACTCTACTCTGCAGACCTGAATTTGTCAATGCAAATTTGTCAAACCAAAGACAGCAAGCTCAAAAAGCCTCATTTGCAAAATACTGATGCATAATCTAGATGTCTATCAATTAACAATGAGAAATAAAATTTTTAAAGGACCATACTGCCTAGGCGGTGAAAATCTGTATGGGAAGCCACATAAAACATTGAAAAGTGTTTTTAGTAGGCCTGCAATCATAGCAGGAAGATCTGGTTAGATGAATGATTCCTAAATATTAGTTCTTTGCCTGCAACTAGACTAGCTGTATAAGAATCAACTGATCAATTTGTTAAAAATACTAATTTCAGTCAGGTGTGGTAGTTCATGCCTACAATCCCAGCACTTTGGGAGGCCGAGGAGAGAGGATGTCTGAGCCCAAGTGTTCGAGACCAGCCTGGGCAACTTGGCAAGATGTCATCTCTACAATAAATTTTTTAAAATTAGCCTGGCGTGGTGGTGGTGGCACATGAGGAGTGGTAACTCCAGTCATTAAGACTTTGTAACAGTGGCTCTCAAACCTGACTGGGTATCAGAATCACCCAGGGCACTTGTTAAAAATACAGAACTCTTGGCCCCTGCTAGAGATTCTGATTCTGCAAAGTCTGAGGTGGGATCTAGAAATTAGTATTTTTATTTTTAAATTTTATTTTTAAGTTTTATTTTTATTTATTTATTTATTTTTGAGTCAGAGTCTCACTCTGTTGCCCAACCAGCGTGCAGTGGCACAGTTACAGCTATTGCAGGCTCAACCTGCTGGGCTCAGGTGATCTTTCTACCTCAACCTTCCAAGTAGCTGGAACTATAGGTGCCACCACCACCACGCAGGATCTGGCTTACAGGCAGATCAACACGTGTCCAGCAGCAGGATTACAGATACACTGCCAGTTCTTGTTGTGACTTTTTTCCTATGCTCCAACTAGACTACCCCATCCTCAATCCTTTTCTAAACCTCTGAGAGCAGACAGGGCAGATAAAATACAATTGACTAAATTCCCTTTTCTGAGTTAAAAACAGCCTTTCTGTTATGTTTATGAGACTGTCTCTAGTTACTGTAGCCGGACCTGCTTTTGCCCAAATTGCCTAAATCCACATTTACAGCAATCTTTTGTGACAGCAATATCACTTAATTCTTTGAATATATCTGCCAAAAACCACATTGTGATTTGTTGTAAAGATTATTAAATGATCTATCAGCTGATTGACAGCCTGATCAGGTCTTTTTAAAACATTGTGAAAGCAAAGATTTGAACTTGTGTTACAAAAATTCCAAGAGGCCGGACTCGGTGGCTCAGCCTGTAATCCCACTCTTTGGGAGGCCGAGGTGAGTGAATTACCTGAGCCCGCGGGTTTGAGACCCACCTGGGCAACTTGGAGAGACCTCATCTCTACAATAAATCAAAAGAAATTAGCCGGGCATGGTAGCACGTGCCTGTAGTTCCAGCTACTTGGAAGGCTGAGGCGGAAGTTTCACCAGAGCCCAGCAGGTCGAGGCTGCAGAGGCCAGGAGCATGCTACTGCACTCCAGTCTGGGCGACAGAGTGAGACTCCAACTCAAAAAAAAGCCCAAGAAACTCACTTCTTCAACAAATTGTCCCTTTGTATGGCACTCTAGAGGTTTTTCCACCCCAGAGTGATGCATCATAGTAAAATAAAGAATGGGATGGATGAGAAGTGTCTTTCTTTTATAAAGGAAAAGAGCAATTGTGAAAGAGGAGGTGAAAAAAGAGAAATCTATAAGCAAGAGGCCCATTCTCAAGCAGATCAGTCATAGGCAAGGATACAAACTGAAGCTAAAAATCTAGAAATGGATTTCTATTCAACAATCTGTGTGCCGACAAATGTTACAGAAAGTGTTTGTGTACCTCCTCTATGTACTTCCATTTGAAGACTACTGTACTGCACATTCTGGGCAAAAATGGGCAAGCAAAGCCTCAGAGGCCAGGCAATACAGGAAATGTAAGAAAAAGAATAGAACATTTTTATTTCAATGTAGCATGTGCAAGGTTGGGATAACTATGAAAGGAGAGAATATAAGCAAGGATGCACTGACATTTTGATGTGGAGAATAATGATAAGATCTTACTATATGCTAAGCACTTTACAAATTTTTTTGAGTCAGAGTCTCACTCTGACACCCAGGCTGGAGTGCAGTGGCATGCTCACGGCCACCGCAGCCTAGACCTGCTAGACTCAGATGATCCTTCCGTCTCAGCCTTCCAAGTAGCTGGAACTACAGATATGCAATACCATGCCTCGCTAATTTTTTTTCTTTTTATTGTAAAGAAGAGGTCTCGCCAAGTTGCCCAGGCTGGTCTTGAACACCTGGCCTCAGGCAATTCTCTCACCTCAGCTTCCCAAAATGCTGGGAATACAGGCATGAGTCACCGACATTATCTTATTTAACTGTCATCACCCCCAATGAGACAAGCACGCTGGAAAGCATCAGTGTGAGGAGAAGCCAATCATCATGCTCTCCTGAGTTTTTTCAACAATGCTTTTGGCAGCCACCTAAGAATCAGGTGAGGTGTGTGGTGGTAGACCAAGGAAGTAAGGTACTCAGAGAAGTTGGCCAGGAGATAGTTGAGATGACTGATATGGGAATGCAAATGAAGATGGGCAGGGAGGAGCGAGATGCTAACCGAGAGGGTGAAGAATGTGGTCAGTACACAAATCAAGGGAAGATATACTAGAAACTGGGAAGAGGTTTTATTTTAAAATGTCAAAATGTTTAATACGTCAACAATAATATCCTTTGAAACTATTAAAATTTAAGATGAAAAATGGAAACATTTTGGATGTCAACCTGCAAATGTGTAAAGGGATACAAAGCCTTCAAAATTACTTTATGGGGTATTTGAGCAAAAAAGTTTGCAGTGGCTTTGCTCTCTTTGACAGAGATCTAGTCTCATCCAAGAGCTTCAGGAGTGCACCCCGGTTCAGTTAACCCAGTCATATCAATGCCATCTCCCTCCCAAGTGGCTGGTTCAGGATTCAGGAATTCCTGGTTCAGAAATAGACATATACCTTCATCTGGGTCAGTATTTTAAGGAAGTTTGCTGGTAGCTTCTGGGAATAGTTTCCTGCCATCCCGAAAGAATGCACAAGAAGAGATTTCTATATTCTGTTGCCTGGGTCTGCTACCATCATCTCACTGTGGATGAAGGCTGGTAAAACTAAGAAAATCAAGGGGAAATGCTGCCAGGGCCACTGGATTCAGTCAGTCCTGAAACTACTCTACCTCTTGATTTCCAATTATCAGAAATTACATACATGTATATTTTTAAGACAGCTTGAGTTGGATTCTGTTACGTATAGACAAAAGTATCTTAACTGATGCAAATAATTTCCCTTAACTTCTGAAAGGCCAGGTCCTACTACATACTCAGTATTTAGTACAGGGAACACCTCTCCCCAAGTCTTCATTAACATCTGCAGGAAGGTCTCTCTTAGTCCTTTAAACCAAGACAGACCCTTTTCTCACCTCTTTGTATTATAGTTATCATATCACTTCCTGTGCTCCTCAAGGCCTACAGAATAAAAGCATCTTCATGTGGTTCATACTGTCCTCATAATGAGGCCCATTTCCCTTCCCCATCTTCTGTCCCACACTCTCCATTAACTGTTGGAAGCTGCAGTCAGACTCAGTGTCTTGCAGTTCGACATTTCCTGTTCTTTAAAGCTTCTTTGCCTCTGATAACAAGTTATTCCCACTACTTGGAATTCTTTTTTTTTTTTTTTGAGTAGTGGACTCACTCTGTTGCTCAGGCTGGTGTGCAGTGGCAAAATCACAGCTCACTGCAGCCTCGAACTCCTGGGCTCAGGTGATCCTTCCGCCTCAGACTCCAGAGCAACTCAGGCAATCCTCCCACCTCAGCCTCCCAGTAGCTGGGACTACAGGTGTGCACCATCACACCTGGCATTTTTTTGTAGA
Organism: Carlito syrichta; assembly: GCF_000164805.1. NCBI lineage: Eukaryota > Metazoa > Chordata > Mammalia > Primates > Tarsiidae > Carlito > Carlito syrichta. Next base: position 523,631 of record NW_007252916.1, on the reverse strand, counting down.
GATGAGGTCCCGCTATGTTGCCTAGGCTAGCCTCAAACTCCTGGGTTCAAGCAATCCTCCTGTCTCAGCCTCCCAAAGTGCTGGGATTACAGGTATGAGCCACCGTGCCTGGCCACTTCCTGGAATTTTATTGTCTACTTTGTGCACAACAAATATCTCCAAGACTCAGTTCAAGCATGTGCAGTCCTTCCCATGCTCCCATGCTTTTCTTTCCTGACCCCCAGGCCCTAAGACAGACAGATATTTCTTCATCTTGTAACAGTTACGCCACTGTATTGTTAGTTTATTTTCATATCTATTTTTTCCTCTACACCAGGAGCAAGAATGATATCCTATTCATCTTGGTATTTCCAGTGCCTAGCACATTTCAGGTACCTACTAAATATCTGTTAAGTGAATTTGTATAACTGTCTTCTCCATATAACAAATCTGCCATACTCTTGGGGGTTAACTGAATATGTCATCCACCTTTGTATCTAAAGAGCCTAAGACAGTATCAATAAGTATTTTTAAAAATAAGTTATTTCTCCCAACCTGGATGATATTTAATATAAGGAACTGTTGCCTCCTTTCCTCTGTCCTTCCTCTGGTACCCATGATCAAGAAGTCTCTATTAACTCTTCGGCTCAAACCTGTCTCCTTTCAAAACCAACCCTCATAAGTCAATATCCTGTCTGCCAGCACAGGGTACGATCTGTCACAGGGGCCTTAAGTTTTTGGCACTGCCCGCCATTTCGTCCCAGCGGTTTACATGGGGGTGGAATGTCTGAGAAAAATCACAGCTCCCATTAGTCCCCACAACAGGACGGGGGCGGGGGGGGGGGTGTCCCTGCTTCTCCCACCCCCACAGTTGACAGGCACAGAACCAGGTTGGGACGGTCCCTGGCAATGTCGAGGCCCACACTCTCTGTGTGCAGGTGGGGAAAGGAAGACCTGGGAAGGGGGGCGTAAAGTCCAAGGTCATTCAGCGAACCCGGGTCAGGAACGGGCCTAAACGTAGGGTTTCCGCTCGGCTCACGAACTAGGCAGTTGGGAGCCCAGCGCCCTCCTCCCCCAAGCCGTGACAGAACGAGGGCTCACCGCAGGCCGCTACCGCCCCACGCTCACTCCGCTCGGGCTCCCGGCGCTGCTTGGGCCGCTAGCACACAACCCGCAGCTGTTGTCTCGGTGTCACGGGCGACAGCATCGGCCACTTCCGGTCCCGGGCAGCACTCTAGCCAATCAGCGCGCGCCGCACTCTGTGGGATGAACAGGTGGTCTGCGCGCCAACGCCTCCTTGCCTTTTAGGGCTTTGCTTTTCGCCAGTTTTCGCCCTAACCCAAGCCCCACCTTGCCGCCGCCTGCCGACCCGGCTCGCTGGAATGGCCCTGTGCACTCGCTGATACCCACTTCAGCCCTAGGGTGATTGACGATCTGGGTCCTCCGGGTTTCCTAGAACGGCTCCAGGGACGAACTTCCGCTCCGTGACCGGCCGCTCTGCGGGCTGCTGTCGCTCCCCGAGCATTGCTCTGGGCTAAAAAACTTGGGAATCCGCTTGGTTTTCCTGCGGAAAAGCTTGCGCGATCCCTTTTGACGCTCTCAGCCCACATCTTTCTTACCCCGACACTCCCTTTCTCGAGTTCCGTAAGTCTCATAAACACAGGCCTCTGGATCCTAGGAACAGGCCGGTCATCGGTGGGGGCGAAGGGAGACCTGCTCTGAGTTCCGGGAGGGTTTGGGGGAGTGATGTTTGGGCTGAAATCTGAAGGTTGACTGGGGATTCCCTAGGTTAAAGAGAGGGAGAGAGCAGTTCGGGCAATGGGAACAGGATTCTAAAGCTAGCCTTCTTGGGTCCCTTGAGTAAGCTTGGCCCATTCTCGCCTCAGAACATTTGTACATGTTACTTCGTCTGCCCTTCCTCTGTAACTTTGCACAACAAACTTTGTTTTTAGATCTCAGTTCCAAGGTTATTATATTGGAGACTTCCCTCTTGTATATGTTGCCTCAAACTGCACCATCCTCCCCAAATATCAATCACAGGGAAGGACTGTGATTGGCCCTGTTTTGGCCAAGGTTTAAAACCAGTAGGGTGTGCCAGTGGTTCTCAAAGTGTGATCTCCGAACCAGCAGCATTACCATCACCTGGGAACCAGATAGAAATGAAAATTCTCAGGCCCCACCCACAGATCTACTGAATCAGAAACTCTGGGTTTGGAGCTCAGCCATCTGTGTTTTTCGTTTTGTTTTATTTTCTGAGTTGGTGTCTCACTCTGTCGCCCAGACTGGAGTGCAGTGGCCGCTCCCAGCCACTGCAGCCTCGACCTGTTGGGCTCCGGCGATCCTGCCGCCTCAGCCTTCCGAGTAGCCGGAATTTCAGGCGCGCGCTACCACGCCC
>NW_007252916.1:514060-521237 GCF_000164805.1 Carlito syrichta | reverse complement strand
CAGGCAGTCCACTCACCTCAGCCTCCCAAAGGCGCGGGATTACAGGCTGAGCCACCGAGCCCGGCTCCATCTGTGTTTTAACGAGCCGAGTTCGGTGGCTCAGCCTACAATCCCTGTAAGCACTTTGGGATTGCATGAGCCCGCGGGTTCAAGACCAGCCCAGCAACTTGGTGAGACATCGTCTCTACAATAAATTAAAAAATAAGTCAGGCGTGATAGCGCACGCCTGTAGTTCCGGCTACTTGGAAGGCTGAGGCGGAAGGATCCCTGTAGCCCAGCAGGTTGATGCTGGGTGGCAGTGAGTGTGCTACTGTACTCCAGCCTTGGTGACAGATTGAAACTCCAACTCAAAAAAAGAAGAAAAAAAACTCTGTGGGCCTTTGATGCACACCAAAGTTTGGGAATCATTGGCCTTGGCATTGACAGTGCTTCATTTGTTCAGCGTTTGTATGTGCATTAGAAAGTTTCTCTTTTCAGCCACTCTCCTGTCCACTGTCTGCTTTGTTACAGACACTAGTCAACTTAGGCAGCGTCTAGAGCAATGGGAGAGAAGGAAACCAGGGCATGTGATCCCATTTTCTTTTTCTTTTTCTTTTCTTTTTTTTTTTTTTGAGTTGAAGTCTCACTCTGTCGCCCAGGCTGGAGGGCCGTGGCACGCCCCTGGCCACCGCAGCCTCGACTTGCTGGGCTCCGGCGATCCTTCCGCCTCAGCCTTCCGAGAAGCTGGAACTACAGGCGCACGCTACCACGCCCGGCTAACTCGTTTTCAACATGTATGAGAATGTGTATGACTAGGCGGGGACTGATGTTTCATAGTCTACTAATGTGTTCAGGACTTCCATAAAACTGAGTTTATAGGTAAGTATGAGCACTTCTGTTGGTCCTCTTGTAAATAATGGTAGGTAAGATCCTTGATCACTCTCCTGAATTCACACAGGGATAGGCACATGAAAAACTTATTGGTCTTATTCACCCTTGTTCCTTCTCTTCTATCCGTGGAAGATGTGAGAAGGAGGGCTACAAGTACTGGCTGTACTTCTTACACTTTAAGACCACATCATCTCTTAACTTAATTTACCACCCTGATTTGGATCTAGGGCTATTCATAATTATGTTTTCAGTTACTTATAGACCACATTCCAGGTATTACCAAACTATTAGTATCTGTAATCAGTTTCCTCTTAGACGTAAATGGCGTTGTAAGTGTACGCTAGTATTAGGATTCTGGAAGAAATGAACAAAAGGTCTGAGCCTACCTTGTATACCTGGAGGGCTTTTGAAATCCCTTCTCCCACAGGCATATTGCCTGGGACTGGGGATTATCTAACCTAAGGATACCATTTTGAATAGCTTTCACTTCCTGCTAACGCCTCTCTTCCTCCCACCTCCCCACATCTACCTCTTATTTATCACTGTCACCTCCCTCCTCTTCCCTGCCTTCCTTTTAACTAGTCTAACCTCACAGAACATCCTACATACCTAAAGTTTTACTCAATGTGACACAAATGCGTCCTGCATTGTGTGACTTAACTATTTCCTAAAGACAGACAGCTGTCTTTGAGAGCCTGTACTGTGTCACATGTCTTCAAGAGTTCTGCAGTAGGCATTGGTAGTACTGGGCCTCTGTTCAGTGGAAACTTGCTAAACAGAAATACTCATATCTCACCTCTACAACTAAAGTGACTGACTAAAATTGAATCAAGGCTCAATTAAGTCCTCAGTGTTCTCCCTCACACCTCCAGCTATGAAGATGCAAGGAAGTAGAGCAAAAGGGCAACTTCCTAGAGTCCACAGTTATACAGAAGTTCCCTGACATAATGATGGTTCAACTTCATGATGCTGAGGAAGTGATACACATGCAGTAGAAACCATACTTCAAACTTTGAATTTTGATTATTTCCTGGGCTAGTGATATGCAGTACAATACTCTTTTGTGATGCCACACAATTGCAAGGTAAACAACCAATACTGTGCTCTGTAGTGTCCTGTCCTGTACTGCCAGATGAGTTTGCCCAACTATAGGTGAGTGTAAGTGTTCTAAGCACATTTAAAGTAGGCTTGGCTAAGCTATGATATTCATTAGGTTAGGAGCTTTTTTGTTTTTGAATTGGAGTCTCACTCTGTCGCCCAGACTGGAGTGCAGTGGCCACTTCCGGCCACTGGAGCCTCAACCTGCTGGGCTCTGGCAATCCTTTTGCCTCAGCCTTCCAAGTAGCTGGAACTACAGGCGCGCGCTACCACGCCCGGCTGATTTTTTGGATTTATTGTAGAGATGAGGTCTCACCAAGTTGCCCAGTCGGATCTCAAACCCGCAGGCTCAAGCAATCCACTCACCTCAGCCTCCCAAAGCGTGGGATTACGGGCTGAGCCACTGAGCCCGGCCAGGTTAGGAGCTTTAAATATATTTTCAACTTATGATGGGTTAGTCGGGCATGGCCCTATCGTAAGTGAAGAAGCATCTGGCCAAGGAGGTGGGAGCAACCAATCCTGAAGCTGATTCACCAAGATCATGTTTTTATTGTGCTTGGATGGCAGATTCTTCTTGGGTAGGTTCTCTCTTGGGAGTTCTGAAAGGTCCATGTCTCTCTTAGGTGAAACCACCACCCGTTTCACATAGGGTAAAATGCAGCAATGTCCAGAAATCTCAACTCCCAATAACTATTTCACAGTTTTGTGCCATGAGAGGAGAGACAGAGAAGGCTGCCCTAGGAGAGGGGTCAGTGCTGGGCTCTAAGAAGGTGAACTGGAAGTGGTGGGAGGGGAAGGCTGCCCTGGAACTAGACAACAGCAGAGTACAAGGGAATATGTAATAAGAGGACAAAGTAGAAGAAATCTGTACCCCGGTTTATAAAGCTCATCACCAGGGTTCTGGAATCTAAACAAGGTCAGCAAAATAATCAGCACAATTGCCACTACCAGCAAGACACCACTGAACCATACATGATAATGCTCTTGCCCATCTATCCAATCCCTGAATATATCTTAGACCCCACATGTCGCAACAGTCCAGGCAGCTGCTACTAATTCATCTGAATTTGCACATGACTGTGTGAATTATTCACCATCCCAGGGCCAGGGAAGTCCTACATGAATATTTCTGAGGCTTCTTTTTGAGACAATAACTGGGGAGGAAAATCAAGTTCCAGTGTCTCCCACATCACAGGAACACACAGAAGCTCCCAATGTGACTAGAGAAGCTTATGGCTGCCAAAACGACTCCAACTCTATTTTTAAAAATTTATATTTAATTGACAAATACAATTTGAATGTATTTATCATGTACAACGTGATGTTTTGAAATATATATACATTGCAAAATATATACATTGTGAAATGACTAAATTAAGCCAATTATCATATGCATTACCTCACATACTTTTTTGTGATAACACTTAAAATCTACTCAAATATACAGTGCAGTGTTATTAACTATATTTACCATGTTGCATAATAGATCTCTAGAACTTATTCCTTTTCACTAACTGAAATTGTGCATCCTTTTACCAACATCTGAACCCATCAATGCCTCAGGCCCTAGCAATCCTCGGGAACCACTATTCCCCTCTCTGCTGCTATGAGTTTGACTTTTTTTAGATTCCACTTAAAAGTGAGATCTCCCAGTATTTGTTTTTTTGTTTCTGGCTTATTTCACTTAGCATAATATCCTCAGGGTTCATCCATGTTGCCAAAAATGACAAAATTTCCTCTTTTTTAAGACTGAATACTATTTCATTGTGTATGTATGTATATCATATTTTATTTACCCATTCATCCATCGATGGACACTTAGGTTGATTCCATATCTTGGCTATTGTGAATAATGCTACAGTGAACATGGAAGTGCCGATATATCTGTAACATACTGATTTTATTTCCTTTGGAAAAATACTCAGTAGTGGAATTGCTGGATCATATGGTAGTTTTATTTTTAATTTTTTTAGGACCCTCCATACTTTTTTTATAATGGCTGTTCTAATTTACATTCCCACCCACAATGTACAAGAGTTCTCTTTTCTTCACTACTCACTAAAACGTACCTTTCGTCTTTTTTATAATAGCCATCCTAACAAGTGTGAGGTGATAACTTACTGTGGTTTTGATTTGCATTTCTCTAATAATTAGGGACACTGGCATTTTTTTCAGATACCCATTGGCCATTTGTATGTCTTCTTTTGAGAAATGTCTATTCAAGTCCTTTGCCGAATTTTTAATCAGGTTGTTTCCTTGCTACTGGGTTGTTTGAGGTTTTTTATATGTATTTTGGATATTAGCTCCTCATCAGATGTGTGGCTTGCAAATATTCTCTCCCATTCTACAGATTGTCTCTTCATGCTGTTGTTTCCTTGGCTTTGCAGAGGCTTAAAATTTTTTTTTTTTTTTTTAAGTCTTATTCTAAGCCGGGCTCAGTGGCTCAGCCTGTAATCCCGTGCCTTTGGGAGGCTGAGGTGAGTGGATTGCCTGAGCCTGCGGGTTCGAGACCCGCCTGGGCAGCGAGACCTCATCTCTACAATAAATCAAAAAATCAGCCGGGCATGGTAGCGCATGCCTGTAATTCCAGCTACCTGGAAGGTAGAGGAGGAAGGATCGCCGGAGCCCAGCAGGTCGAGGCTGCGGTGGCCGGGAGCGGCCACTGCACTCCAGTCTGGGAGACAGAGTGAGACTCCAACTCAAAAAAAAAAAAAAAAAAAAAAAAAAATTTCTTATTCTGTCACCCAGGCTGGAGTACAGTGGCATGATTATAGCTCCTGGGCTCAAGTCATCCTCCCCACCTCAGCCTCTCTAATATAGAAGCTGGGATCATAGATGCATGCCACCAGACCCAGCTGGTGTTTTTACTTTTTTTTTTTGTGGAGACAGCTCTAGCTATGTTGACCAGGCTGGTCTCAAATTCCTGGGTTCAGATGAGTCTCCCACCTCAGCCTCCCAAAGCACTGTGATTACATGCATGAGTCACCATACCTGGCTCCAGAAGCTTTTTAGTTTTATGTAATCCCATTTATCAATTTTCACTTTTGTTGCCTATGTTTTTGGGGTCATATCCAAAAAGATCATTGTCCAGACCAATGTCATGGAGTTTCCACCCTATGTTTATGTTTTCTTTTAGTAGTTTTGCAGTTTCAGGTCTTAATTTAAGTCTTTAATCTATTTTGAATTAATTTTTGGACATGGTATGAGATACGGGTCTAATTTCATTCTTCGGCATGTGGATATCCAGTTTTTCCAACATCATTTATTTTTATTTTTTTAGAAACTGAATTTATTGAGAGGACAGAAAATCTCCCACAGTGGGAGGGGACCTGAAGGGGTTGCCCCCAACATCATTTGTTAAAGAAATGGTCCTAAGCCAGGTGCAGTGGCTCATGCCTGAAATCACAGCACTTTGTGACACCAAGGTGGGCAGATTGCTTGAGCCCAAGAGTTCGAGACCAGCCTGGGAAATAAGTGAAACTATCTCTACAAAAAATAAAAAATTAACCAGGCATGGTGGTACACCTTTTTGAGTTGGGGGTCTCATTCTGTATCCCAGGCTGGAGTGCAGTGGCACAGTCATGACTTACCAAAGCCTCAACTTCTGGAGCTGGGCCTACAGGCGCATGCCACCACATTCAGCTAATTTTTTTATTTTTTATTTTGAAGAGATGAGGGCTCACTGTGTTGCCTAGGCTGGTTTCAAACTCCCGAACTCAAGCAATCCTCCTGCTTCTGCTTCCCAAAGTGCTGGGATTACAGGCATAAGCCACAGTGCCCAGCCCTAATTCTATTTTAATGGTGTTATTTTACCAATTCAAGATATGACCTATCAAAAAAAAAAAGTAGATGAACTACTGAGTCCCCCAACAAGATTCTTTATCTATGATGCATGCTTTCTCCTCAGGCTAATGCTATACATTTGCCATCTCCCACACTCTTTTTACTCACTGTGTTTTCCCTTATGCCACACACCTGCCCACAATGCTGTCCTTGTCCCACTGCCACAGCAAAGCATAACTGTGATCATACCCCAGGGTATCTCTCAAACAAAAGGGTTCCTTTGTTTCTGAGACTTGATTCTGCTGCCAATACCCACAAAGCCTCTCTACAAACTAATCTGTGGTCTTCTCCCTCATTGTTGCCTTCCCCCCTCATTCAGACTCACTCTACCCCCTGCAGTAGTGTGTCAATGAAATTATCCCCCTTGACTTCACTATATTAATGCCATATAAGAAATCATAATGGGCCAGGTGTGGTGGCTCAAGCCTGTAATCCCAGCACTTTGGGGGACCAAGGTGAGAGGATTGCCTGAGCCCATGGTTCGAGACCAGCCTGGCAACTTGGTGAAACCTAATCTCTCCAATAAACCACAAAATTAGCTGGATATCGTAGCGTGCACCTGTAGTTCTGGCTACTTGGAAAGCTGAGGCGGAAGTATCATTGGAGCCCAGAAGATCAACGCTAGGGTATCTGTGAGCGTGCCATTGCACTCCAGCCTGGGCAACAGAGTGAGACTCCAGCTCAAAAAAAAAAAAAGAAAGAAAGAAAGAAAGAAAGAAAGAAAGAATCATAATGTATAGATCTTACCAAGGTGGGCAAAAATATAGCCTTGAAGGCATGGCTTAAAAGAATACCAACAGCCCTGCACAGTGGCTCACACCTGTATTCCCAGCACTTTGGGAGGCTACGGTGAGAGCATCTATTGGTGCTGGACCCAAGGGAGAAAACACTGTTCTAGGCAGTGTCTTTGGTGCCAAAATGTTGCAAGAATCTGGGCCCATTTCCAGCACTAATGGGCAATTGTTGAAAGTTGCCAGAGCCCAGATGGGAGAAAACAGCATTACTGGCAGAGATGAACAAATATCTCCAAACTGTGTAAGTAGATCACATCTCCCATCATCATAATAACCCCTGCTTAATGTGGGTTGTGAATTGTTTGAATGATGGGAGACAGGAGCTGAATCCAGAGGAAACTGGGAAATGTGGAGAGGGATATACATGATTGTATAAAGAATTTTCAAAATCAAGGGGACTCCCTTCTCTCGACAAGGTCTAAGTGCTAAATTATGTAATGCAGTGGACATTTCAGTCTTCTCAGAGAACAAAGAACTATTCTGCTCCTGTAGTCTCTACTTTTAAAATAAAGCAGCCGGGCTGGGTGGCTCAGCCTGTAATCCCACGCCTTTGGGAGGCTGAGGTGAGTGGA
>NW_007252916.1:488192-514040 GCF_000164805.1 Carlito syrichta | reverse complement strand
GGGTTCGAGACTCGCCTGGGCAGCGAGACCTCATCTCTACAATAAATAAAAAAAATCAGCTGGACGTGGTAGCACAGCCTGCAATTCCAGCTACTTGGAAGGCTGAGGCGGAAGGATTGCTGGAGCCCAGCAGGTCGAGGCTGCGGTGGCCGGGAGCGGCCACTGCACTCCAGTCTGGGCGACAGAGTGAGACTCCAACTCAAAAAATAAAATAAATAAAATAAAATAAAAGTGCCAGGCTCGGTGGCTCAGCCTGTAATCCTGTGCCTTGGGAGGCTGAGGTGCATGGATTGCCTGAGCCCACGGGTTCACGACCCGCCTAGGCAACTTGGTGAGACCTCATCTCTACAATAAATCAAAAAATTAGCTGAGCGGGGTAGCGCACGCCTGTAATTTCAGCTACTTGGAAGGCTGAGGCGGAAGGATCGCCGGAGCCCAGCAGGTCGAGCTGCGGTGGCCGGGAGTGGCCACTGCACTCCAGTCTGAGTGACAGAGTGAGACTCCAACTCAAAAAAATAAAATAAAATAAAATAAAGCAAGCAACATTAAGATATTACTATGTTTGTTTCAGCCTTCAGCTTATATGACTGGCCATCTGCCCTAAAATCATAAACACATGAATTCTTTTTTATATCCTAAGATCTAAGACTTCCATCTTATTGAGGAGAAGATCCAAAGGGTTTTGCCCAAAATCAGGCATCTGCTTCAAAGAAGAAAGTGTTCTGACTTCTCTGGATAAGATCAGTAAAAAAGATACCCAATCAAAACTTCACCACGTTATTGAAGACAGATTGAACGAGCAGATCCTTTTCTGTTCTTTAGTAGCAACATTAAACAACAAGGTAATACAATCTTGGGGGTAGGGAAGGTCAAGGCTGCTTTCTAGGCAAAATTCTTTAGAATTTCTGGAGGCAAAACCAGATGATTCCGATGAGAACACCTGGCTAGACTACTGAGGAACCACCTGGAGCTGGGGCAAAACCGACATCTCTGGAGTCAATGTACACCAGAGAAGGCATAGACATCTTAGTAAAAGTGGACTTCTGATAGGAAGGAGGAAGGTGAGGCCGGCATGCCCTTTAAGGGTTGAGGACCAGTTTCAGTGCTCACAGCAGGGCCTGCTCTTGCAGAGTGGTAAAGACAGCATTGGAGTAAGCACCACAAGACCTGGATTTTGGTCCCACCTCTCTGCCATTTACTATTTCTGGGACCTTAATCAAGTTGCTTAACCTCTTGGTTCCCTTATTGGAAAACGGAGACGATGGGGTCTGCTGCATCTGCCCATGATATGCCTAATGTGAAAACAACCAAATATGGAGCTGTTGCTTTTGTGCAAGAAAAGAGAGATGTGTTTCTGAAGACATCGCATAATTTAAGACAATTTCCCCAGTAGGAATATAAAGATCAAGTAGGGTGATGCCATCATATGGGTCAGAAACCTACACGTACTCATTTCGCTTTAAGATTGTGGTCATTATTTCTGAAATTTCACAGGATACTCTCTCCTAAATTTAAACTACCAAGTATCAGGGCAGTTGTTGAAATGTCTTCATGGAGTTGATTACATCTTACTTCCATTTTCACTCACTATCTCTTTCTTTTTTCCCTTAGACAATCAGGCAGAAATCCTACTTCCAATTTAAAGAAAGATTTTTTATGTGCATTTTTCAGTGCTAACATTAGCATCATTCCTTAATAAACACAAGGGTGATATTGTAGAATATGAAAACATTTAAAATTATAACAGTATACCTTTGCCATCTTTGTAATTCTTTATTTTAAATAAACTTTTACTTTAAAAATTTTTTAGATTTGCAGAAAAATTGCAAAGGCAATAGAGTCCCATATACCCTACACTCAAATTTTCCTATTACATCTTACATGAGTATGATAATTTGTTATAATTAGTAAACTAATATTGATACATTGATAACTAAAGTCCATACCTTGTTCAGATTTTCTTAGCTTTTACCTAATGTCTTTTTGCTGCTCGGGAATCCCATCCAGAATACAACATTACATTTACTAGTCATGTCTCTTTAGGTTCACTTTGGCTGTGACATAAAGTACACTTTAAGATGCACAATTTACAGTTATCACCACAGGAGATTCAGAAGCAGATCAAAACAACTGCTATGTTCTTATGATACCCACAAAGGAGACAGGCATTTGTTTATCAGCATTAGCGTGATTAGTGTGAGCTGTTTACAATTTCTTTCACAAGTTTTCAAATTGTGACTCTTGAAATTTTGTTTTAATTTGAATAGATTGGCTTTATTTCATATTTTGTGTATAAATTAAATTTTATATCTCAAGCTCTAAAATTACTCAGTGTCCCATAAAATGTATCCAGTAATACCACACAAATATAAGCTGGGGCCCTTGGGGAGGGGAGTACAGGTTCCAGAATCTTGGGACCCAACTCAGGAGACTGATTTAGAAGATCCAGGATAGAGGCAGAGCTCTTTGTGTTTTAATCCCCAGGTGACTCTGATGCATTTTGGAATCATTAAATCTAAAAGTTATCTCAACCTTGAAGAACAAATTTATAAATTTAAAACCAGTATCCAAGTAACACAGCAAGCCCTGATGTGTAATTTACAGTAAAGAGAATTAATAATGGATATTTCAGTAAACATATGCCAAGACAAAAAAGTCTATAGACATTCTTAACATTCTCAAACCTACATAGAGGATGTGCTCCCACATTTTATTTATTTGTTTGTTTGTTTGTTTTTGAGTTGGGATCTCACTCTGTCTCCCAGACTGGAGTGCAGTGGCACAATCATGGCTCATTGCAGCTTCAACCTCTTGCGCTCAGGCAATCCTTCTGCCTCAGCCTCCCAAGTAGCTGAGACTACAGGTGTGTGATACCACACCCAGCTAATTTTTTTATTTTTTCTTAGAGACAAGGTCTTGCTATGTTGCCCAGGCCGGTGTTGAACTCCTGAAGCTCAAGCAATTCTCCCATCTTGGCCTCTCAAAATGCTTGCAGGCGTGAGCCACTGCTCCTAGTCCAAATTCCATTTTTAAATTGGTTATTTGAAACTTAAAATGCATTTATTTACTTTTGGAACATTGTTATGAATGTTGGGTACGTTCTCCTAATAACCCACAAAAATGTGTTTATCCAGTTACACAAGGTGAAATAGCATGCCCTTACAAAGAGCAACATGAAAGAATGTTCTGGCAATACTAGTCATAAAACAAAGGGAAAATAAGTAAAATGTCGTCTATTTATCTTGAATGATGATCTTTATTTAATAGAATGAAAAATAAAAGAAAATGAGGGGCAGATGGAGTTATTGAAGAAATCTTCTGCATTCTTTCAAGAGTTTCAAAGGTTGTTAGTCCATTTTCACCCTAGAATCCAAGGCTGCCTTTTCTTTTAGGAATGTCTCTTTGGCATAACACCAAATTTAGCAGTGCAGCTTAGATTTGCCATAATCCTTGTCCTAGGTACACCTTAAAATTACCTGGGGAGAAGGAAATATGTTGATATCCCTGTGTGTTAGTCTGTTGGGCTATCATGGCAAAGTACCACAGACCAGTGACTTAACAGAAATTTTATTTTCTCACAGCACAATATCAAAGTGTTGGCAGGTTTGGTTTCTCTTGAGGCCCCTCTCCTTGACTTGCCCACAACTACCATCTCTCTGTGTCCTCGTGTGTGTACAATTCTGTGTCTCTTCCTCTTCTTATATGGACACCTATCATATTGGCTTGGGTCCCTATTCTTACGACCTTATTTAACCTCCTCCTTAAGGGCCCCATCTCCATATATTGTCACATTGGGGGTTAGGGCTTCAACGTATAAATGCTGAGGGAATACAATTCGGTCTATAACACCATGCCTCACTCCAGATCAATTCAATTAATATTTTGAGGAGGGAGTAAGCATTGGTATTTTTAAAAGAGTTTTCCAGGGTTCAGAACCAGTGGTAAATCATGGGCTTTGAAGACAGCCCCACAGTGCCCTTACACTTTTGTCATTTACTAACTCCATGTACATGGAAAAGTGCCCTGAGCTCTGAGCCTCAGTTTCCTCTCCTGTAAAAATGTGAATAATAGTAGTACATAGGGTTCTTATGAGAATTAAATGTGATGCTTCATGAAAAGCACTTAGCACCTGTCGGACACTAGGATGGCAGTTCCCACTACAGCCTCTGCTGCCATAAGTAAGGAGACAGAGGTTTTCTTCAGGTAGCAGGCAAGAGTTGGAAGAGAACAGGAACAGGAAAGGATGTGTGTGTGAGAAAGATGATCTGAAGTGAAATTAAGTAAACTTAATCTTGAAAGAGAATAAGATGTGTTTATACACAGAGGTGTCCTCTCCCCGCACAGGAATATAGAGTCTATTTTCTCACTGGGCATCAGGTGGCGCCAGGAGTCTACAAACAAGAATCCGATTGTGTCTAGGAAAGTGGACGAGAGGAAGGAAAAAGTTGAATTCTCAAGGCGATTGTCAACAGACACAGTCGCTGCTTTGTGTCTTATATCAAGTGCCTGCATTTCAATGAACCCATAAACTCAATGTATGGACTAATCCACCTCCTTCAAGTTTTGTTCTAATTATTTTTATATCAAAAGACTTATTTCAACATAAATACTCAATAACAGTATATTAGTGTATTACTTATAAATGCATACTCTATTTTATAGCAGTATGGTAAGTGCGTTACTTATAATAATTATTATTTAGAATATTATAATCAACCTCCCAAACCCAACAAGCCACTTCTGTTAGTAAACACAGCAGTGAAACATGGGCCCTGGTGAAGACAAAGATGTGAAGATAGCTATGGCAGATTGTAGTTTGCCTGCCCCAGTGTAGCCCACCCCTCTTAGAATCCCAGAGGTTTCAGTGGGCATATGGCTGCTTGCAATAAAGAGTACAATTCCCAGCCTTCCTTGAGCTGGGGGTGGCCATGTAGCTAAGGCTTGGCCTGTGGAACGTGAATGGAAGTGGCAGCGTGTGGGGAATTTGCTGGAGAGACAGATGGCAAGTGTCCTCCTCCATTCCCTGCCTGGAACATGGGTGTGATAACAGGAGCTCCATTTTGTACCAGAAGGCCAGGGCTACACTCTAGGGATGTCGGAGTGGCAAGTTAAAAGCAGCCTGGTTCCCCGGTTACTATAAGGGCTCCCTAAAAATCCTGAATTATCTGCCTCTAGCCTTTTATGTGAGGAAAAAATAAACATAAATAATGTGTAAGCCACTGTTATTTTGGGTCTCTGCTACTCATTGCCAAACACAATCTAACTGATACAGAATACTAAAAACTCCAGTTTTGTTTTTAAAGAGTGGATTTTTTTTTTTTTTTTTGAGTTGGAGTCTCACTCCATCATCCAGGCTGGAGTACGGTGGCATGATCATAGCTCACCACAGCCTAGGCTCAAATGGTCCTCCCACCTAAGCCTCCCAAAGCGCTGGGATTGTAGGAGTGAGGGGTTAACCCCCAGGAACCAATTAAGGTTAGTCCTCAAAACCTTTGGAATGTGCAGGGTTTGGGCAGTCCATGCCCGCTGAGTTAATCCTTTACTGCAAAGAATCTTTGTAATAATAAAACCCCATTTCCTGAGCTAGCTTCTAAAGACCTGGACTCCTTGCAGAGAAGAATCCATCTAAAACCTATTTTTAACATCTTGCAATGTGTCTAACATTGTGGACATGCAATGAATGAGTGAATTAATACAGGGAGGCCCATTACCAGTACCCCTGAAAATGGGAGCTCTGTAGCTTAGAGCTGTCCAGTTTTTCTAGCTAAATCCTCTAAGTCCATTCCTACAGCTCTTATCCTTGGCTAGCCTCCTTCCAAGATTTCCCTTTTGTCCTCCTTCCATCCCCTTCCTCTGCTTCAATTGACTCCCCTCCCCCCACTGTAAGATCCAGAGATCATTACCATTTTGTCCCCACAAAGCAAGTCATCCAGGTTTCAGGGCACTGGAACACAATTTTTAAGGTGGCCCTCACTCTCAGAATCATGCAAAAGAGTGAGGGTATCCTTAAATTTTGCACCCTAGGGAGCAGATACAGTAGCTCACACCTGTAATCCCAACACTTTGGGAGGTCAATGCGGAAGGATTGCCTAAGCACAAGAGTTCAAGACCAGCCTAGGCAACATAGCGAGACCTTGTCACTACAAAAAAAAATTTTAAAGCTAGCTGGGCATGGTGGCAAGTACCTGTAATCTCAGCTACTGGGGAGGCTGAAGCAGAAGGATCACCTGAGCCCAGGAGATCAAGGCTGCAGTGATCCATGATTGTGCCGCTGCACTCCCGCCTGGTGACAGAGACCCCCAACTCAAAAAAACAAAACACAGTTTTGTACCCTAGGCATTTTGCTTGTGTCACTGCAGCCCTGACCCTTTGTTCTGTCTTAAAAGAGTCTGTTAGGTGTGCATACTCCTTAGTTTTCTGTGTATTAAGAGGGAATAGGTACCTGGCAGGCACAGTGACACACTTGTAATCCCAGCACTTTGAGAGGTAGAAGCAAGAGGATTGCCTGAGCCCAGGGGTTCAGGATCAGCCTGTAGAATTTGGCGAGACCTCATCTTTACAATAAATCAAAAAATTTGCTGCATGTGGTGGTGCGCGTCTATAGTTCCAGCTACTTGAAAGGCTGAGGTGGAAGGATCGCCTGAGCCCAACAGGACGAGGCTGTGGTGGACATGAGCATGCCACTGCACTCCAGCCTGAGCGATAGAGTGAGACTCCAACTAAAAAAAAAAAAAGAGGGAATAGGGAGGTATGAGAAGCAGCAGAGGGGGCCTACTCCTGGGACAGAGCCAAGCATTAACTCAGGTAAGAAATAGTGTGTCTTCACAACCTTCTCTTTAATATGCACCACCCTAAAAGGTAATTCAATTCAATTTAAGCACCAGAAAATAACTGAAATGGGTCTGATGGTCAACATCCACTTCCCTCATTTGTACCAAGGTCCTTCTTTACCCTATCGAGGCATGAGGGCTTTTAAATTTTTTTACTTCTTTTTTTTTTTTTGAGTTGGAGTCTCACTCTGTCACCCAGACTGGAGTGCAGTGGCCGCTCCCGGCCACCACAGCCTCGACCTGCTGGGCTCCGGCGATCCTTCCGCCTCAGCCTTCCAAGTAGCCGGAATTACAGGCATGCGCTACCACGCCCGGCTGATTTTTTGATTTATTGTAGAGATGAGGTCTTGCTGCCCAGGTGGGTCTCGAACCCGCGGGCTCAGGCAATCCACTCACCTCAGCCTCCCAAAGGCGTGGGGTTACAGGCTGAGCCACCGAGCCCGGCTACAAACTATATCTTGATGGTAGAAAACTTACCAATACCCTCTATGGAGTTTGAACAATTTCAGAACTATCTTGTACTTCCCTGATTCTGAGTAGGAAATGACTACAGGAGATGTCAGGATCTTGATCCTGACCAGAGACACTGAACTGCTTACATTGCATGGGAAGCAAGAAGGGCTCCTTTAATTTCCAACAACTAAGCCACTCACAAAGGAACAAGTCGTATATGATTCTTCTTAGATGAGATTCTTAGAATAGTCAAATTCATAGAGACAAAAAGGAGAGCAATGATTACCAAGGGTTGGGGGTGGATGGTGGGTAGTTATTGTTTAATGCGTGCACAATTTCAATTTGGGAAGACGAAAAAAGTCCTGGAGAGGGATAATGGTGTTGGTTGTACAATAACATGAATGTATGTAATGTCACAGAATGGTACACTCAAAAACGGTTAAGATGGGCCAGGTGTGGTGGCTTACACCTATAATCCTAGCACTTTGGGAGGCCAAGTCGGGAAGATTGCTTAAGCCTAGAAGTTCAAGACCAACTAGGCAACATAGCAAGACCACATCTCTCAAAAAAAAAAAAAAAATTAGCCAAACATGGTGGCAATGCCCAGAGTTCTAGCTCCTCAGGAGGCTGAGGCAGGAGGATTTGAGCCCAGGAGGTTGAGGCAGAGGTTCCACTGCACTTAAACCTGCACTTCAACCTGGGTGACAGAGTAAGAACCCAACTAAAAAAAAAAATGATTAAGATTGTATATTTTACATTATGTGTATTTTACCACAATAAAAAGAAACTAACAAAAATGTATGAATGGAGAAGGTGCCCACACAACCCAGCTAGCAGCTTTACATCACACAATAAATCCATAGATACATCACAAGTTGCTCAAGCTGACATCATCACTTTTTTTGCATAGTAGATTCTCAGATAGAAGTCTGGTTGAAGGTATTCTCACTTTCATTATAGTCATAGAATTCTTCCCTGAAATGAATCCTTTGATGTTTTCATAAATATTGACCTAGGCCAGATAGCATTTACACATTTATTACATTCAAACAGCATGAATTCTCTGGGATTGGATAAGGTATGAACTATAATTGAAGAACTTTTAACATTTATGACAGTCACAGGGCTTCTATGCAGAGTCATTTCTTTGATGTGGAATAAGATTTGAGCTCTGATTAAAGGTTTACCACATTCAATAAATTATAGGGTTTCTCTCTTGAGTGGATTCAGTAATGTAAAACAAGATGAGGGCTCTGAGGAAAGGTTTTCCTGCAGTCATTACATTCAAAGGGTTTCTCTTCTAACATGAAGTTACCGAACTGGTAAGGCTAAATTATGTCTAAATGTTTCCCCAAACTCCTTACATTCATGGGGTTGATTTTTTTTTTGCCCAGTGTGAATTCTCCGATGTTCAATGAGACCTAAACTGAAGGCTCTTCCACACTCAGTGCACTCACAGTATTTTCTACCAAGTGAATTCTCTGACAATGAGCAATATATGAGCTCCTAAAGAATTTCCACACTCACTACATTTTTATGGCATTTCTCCACTGTGAATTCTCTGATATTAAACAAATTGAGATCACCACCTAAAACATTTTCCCACATTTATTATATTCACAAGGTTTCTTTCCATTATGAACCCAACAGTATCTAATGAGGTCTAAATTACCTTTGAAAGTGCTCTCACATTTATTACATCTATATGATTTTTCTCCAATATGAATTCTTGAATATAGCGCATGGTATTCTGGACTGAATGTATGTGTGTCCTCCCAGATTCGTGTGTGTGTGTGTGTGTGTGTGTGTGTGTGTGTGTACACAGAAGAAAGGCCATGTGAGGACGGAGCAAGAAGGCAGTCATCTGCAAGCCAGGAAGAGAGCCCTTGCCAGAAACCAAATCGGCTGGAACCTTGATGTTGAGACTTTTATCCTCCAGAACTGTGAAAAAATAAATGTCTGTTATTTAAGCCACCCAGTCTATGGTATTTCCTTGTGGCAGTCTGAGCTCACTAACTTGTCTGGGGGAAGGGATATTGGGCTACCACAAGAGAAACTGTGAAGGGGAATGGTGGGACTGAACAAAGGGTAGAGCACTGACAATTCTTATAGACAGAGAAGACTTCAATGTGAGCAGACTGTGGATTCAGTACTCTGAACTATCCCTGACCTACTTTTGGAGGCCACAGCTCTGCCTATGGTATAAATTTTGTTTGCCACATAAGTCATATTTTTCACCTAGCTCACTGGTAAAGACAAAAGCATTTGATACAAATTTATTGGGGGTGGAGAATGAGCACTTGTTCATTGTTAGAGGAGTGCAAATTAGTACAAATTACAATAAGAGCAAATCTTCCCAAATGCAAAGTGCATGCACCCTTTGACTGAGCAATTCCATTTCTACAAATGTATTCTACAGATAGACTTTGTTGTGTGTAAATGTACACGTATCCAAAGTTATTTAGTATAAACATTGTTCACAGTACCAAATGGTTTGAAATAGTTTAAATGTATCCATAAAGAAGTAGTTAAATTAATTATAGTACACCCATAAAATGAATTAAGAATGAT
Source organism: Carlito syrichta (assembly GCF_000164805.1). NCBI lineage: Eukaryota > Metazoa > Chordata > Mammalia > Primates > Tarsiidae > Carlito > Carlito syrichta. Next base: position 504,186 of record NW_007252916.1, on the reverse strand, counting down.
TAAGAATGAGGAATTTCTTTATATACCAATATGGAACTATCTCAAAAATAAAAGCAAAGTAGCTGAGTACAGTGGTGTATACCTTTAATCTCCGCTCCATGGGAGGCTGAGGTGGGAGGATCACTTGAGGCCAGGAGTTGGAGATCAGCCTGGGCAACACAGCAAGAAAATAACTAAGTAAATAAATAGATAAAAGCAAGGTTCAGAATAGTATTTATTGAATACCACCAATTGTGTCAACAAACAGACAAAAAAACAGAGAGAAATCTCACATATTTGTTTGAATATGCATAGATTATCTCTGGAAGAATTCTGAGATCTTTCCTCAAGGGAGGAAGACTGGATGCTGATACACTTTGTTCTGAATTCTGTACTATAAAAATATATGCCAGGCATAGTGGCTCACATCTATAATCCCAGCATTTTGGGAGGCCAAGGTGAGAGGACTGCCTGAACCCATGGGTTCGAGACCAGCCTGGGCAACTTGGCAAGACCTCAACTCTACAGTAAATCAAAAAATTAGCTGGGCATGGTGGTGCACACCTGTAGTTCCAGCTACTTGGAAGGCCGTGGCAGAAGGATCACCTGAGCTCAGCAGATTAAGGTTGCAGTGGCCATGAGTGTTCCACTGCACTCCACCCTGGACAGCAAAGTGAGACTTCAACTGGGGGGGAAATATATAATTTTAATAATTAAATTTAAAAATATCCTGAAATCCAGATAAATGAAGATAGATGAAGAGACATGAATTTGAGCAGTTGAGATGGCTATACTAGTGAGAGCAAGTGCAGAGAAAGCACAATTTAAAATCGTAATATCCCTAAAAGTACCCCATCCACTTTATGTGCTTTATTTTTCTCTATTGAATTTATCACCACCTGGCATACTATATATTATACTAATTTGTTTTGTTTTTTGCTTTTCCCCTCCTCCATTGGAATGTTCTCTGAGGGCAAGGATTTTTGTGTTTTTGTTTTCCCCCTTACTGTTTTATCCTTTGAGTTTAGAACAGTGCCTGGAACGAACAAATGCTTTATAAATATTTGTTGACTAAAGCATAGCTAGGGTATATTTAATTGACATGCTTGCTCTGTCTTTAGCAGCAGATCTTAGCTTATCACCTATTCAGTCATCCTATCTTCATGTTTTTATTTTTAAACTTTTATTTTATTTTAGATGTAATGGGTACATGTGCAGATTTTACACAGGTATATTGTATGAGGATGAGGTTTGGGCTTCTATTGAGCTTGCCCCCAAGGTGGTGAGCATGGTAACCAATGGGTGTTTTTCAATCCTTAGTCCCCCTCCCTCTGCCCTTTAGTGGTCCCCAGTGTCTGTTGTTCCCATCCTTGTGCCCATATGTGCCCAGTGTTGAACCCCACTTATGAGTGAGAACATGCAGTATTCAGTTTTCTTTTTGTGATAATTTGCTTAGATTGATGTTCTCCAGCTGCATCCCTGATGCTGCAAATGACATGATTTCATTCTTTTTATGGCTGCATAGTATTCCATGGTGTGTATGTACCATATTTTCTTTATACAGTCCACCGTTGATGGGCACTTAGGTTGGTTACATGTTTTTGCTGTTGTGAATAGTGTCGCACCACCCTACCTTTAAAAATCCACTCTCGGCCGGGTGCGGTGGCTCACGCCTGTAATCCCAGAACTTTGTGAGGCCGAGGTGAGGGAATTGCCTGAGCCCACAGGTTCAAGAACAGCCTGGGCAACTTGGTGGGCCCTCATCTCTACAATAAATTAAAAAATTAGCTGAGCATGGTGACCCATGCCTGTAGTTCCAGCTACTTGGAAGGCTGAGGCGGATGGATCGTCTGAGTCCAGCAGGTTGATGCTGGGGTGACCGTGAGCATGCCACTGCACTCCAGCCTGGGTAGCAGAGTGAGATTCCGACTCCAAAAAAAAAAAAAAAATCCATCAGACACGGTGGCTCACGCCTATAATGCCAGCATTTTGGGAGGCTGAGATGAGAGGATTGCCTGAGCCCATGGGTTCGAGACCTGCCTGGCCAACTTGGCAAGACCTCATCTCTACAATAAATAAAAAAAATTAGTTGAGCATGGTGGCATGTGCCTGTAGTTCCAGCCACTTGGAAGGCTGAGGCAGAGGGATTGCTTAAGTCCAACAGGTCGAGGCTGCAGTGGCCATGAGCATGCCACTGCACTCCAGTCTGGGTGACAGAGTGAGACTCCGACTTTAAAAATAAATAAATAAATAATCCGTGCTCTCTTGCTACAATCTCAGCAGCTCTCCTCTACTATTAAAAATTGTAGTTCCAGAGAACACTATGGTTCCTAAAATGGAAACCAACAAGGTTAGAAGCTTGTCCTGGGGGGAAGGTAAAAGACGGGAACGGCAGGACTGAACAAAGGGTAAAGCATTGACAATTGTTCAAGACAGAAGCTCTCAGTATGGGTAGCCTGTGGATTCAGCGCTCTAAGCTATTCCTGACCTATATTGGGGGGCCACGGCTCTACCTATCATATGTGCCTGCTGCTTTGGCTTTCAGCTGTTTCTCCTTGTGTTTCTTTTCCCACTTCTACTCTTATTTCTCTCTTCCTCTCAATCTTTTCTCCTTCATAGAAGGTTTGGAGTTCCCTAAGGGCCATAAAGGATTACTGACCTCTGCTAAACTCAATAGCCTTAAGTGAAATTTGAATCCACTAGAGGAGACTAATAAAATCAATCAAGCATATTTTAAGATCTCTGTACATTTATTGAGCACACTGGAGCTACAATGACTCAGTCTAATGGAGGAGGCAGACACATAAAATCAAAATTATACAAAGCAAGGTACCTAACATAAATGTTAGTGCAAAGCACACTCAATAAATGTTAACTACTAATATAATTACATATTTTTCATATTTAAGATGATCCTGGCCAGGCGTTGTGTCTCATGCCTGTAATCCCAACACTTTGGGAGGCCAAGATGAGAGAATCACTTGAACCCAGTAGTTCAAGACCAGCCTAGGCAACATAATGAGACCTCGTCTCTACAAAAAATCAAGAAATGAACCAACCATGGTGACATGCACTTAATAGTCCCAGCTACTTGAGAGACTGAGGTGGGAGGATCACTTGAGCCCAGGAGTTCGAGACTGCAGTGAGCCATGTTAATGCCACTGCAAATACTTTTTCCATTCATTATCTGGTTATGGTTTGTTTCTGTTCATATTAATTATACCCACCTGTTATTTTTCAGTTTATTTTCATGGGGCTTTGAAGTATAACTTAGAGCATCTAAAAAGAATAATTTTATCTCCACTAGTTATGCAATTTTTGTGTCCAGTCTTAACAAACACATTGGCCAGAACTTCAGAAAATTGCATTAAACACTAATGGTGACAGCTGGCCAAACTTGATGCCAAGAGAAAATCTGGAAATGCAACAATATACTATAGTTAAGAGAATTTTTGTTGTTGTTGTTGTTATAAATAAATAAATAGGCTAGGTGTGATAGTGCACAGCTGTAGTTCCAGCTACTCAGGAAGTTGAGGGGGGAGAATGGCTCGAGTCCAGGAGGCCGAGGCTCCCATGAGCCGTGATTGTCATGAGTGTGCCACTGCATTCCAGCCCGGGTGACAGAGTGAAACCCCAACTCAAAAAATAAATGAATAAGTAAATAAATATTTGCATGTATGTATGTTTACCAACTTGTGAACCTGAACAGGAAACTGACAACAGTAAAAGAAATGCAGACAAAGAAAAACTGAGCAAAATCAGGCTGGGATGAAGTAGTATCAAATCAAATGGTGCCCTCCAAAGCAGAGGGGAAAAAATTAACTGTAAGCCCCCAGGGACAGAGCCCAGAGTGGTGGGACAAAAGCTCAAACTCCTCTGCTCAACCCGGGATGCACACTTCCCCAGAGCACCAGAGGGGCGCCATCCTCTTCCTAGGGCTACTCTAGGCACAGATGAGGAACCTATCTATTACCCTAGCAAGGCAGATCCTTTCTAGTCTTCCAACTCGATGGTGAACTGGAAGAGTGGCGAGAGGCTCCGACTCAGTAACGCTTTCTTATGTTCTCGTTGTTCCCCAGAGGAGAGATTGGAGGCTGAGTGAGAGGGGTCAATGGCCGCAGAGGGTTAACTCCTGTTGCCATGAGGCATTTCCAAGACCTTAAGCTATATTCTTTTTTTAAATGCAGGAGGGGAAATGCAGCAAACAGTTTCAGCCTCAATGGTCTTCTTGCTATTCAAGATAGTATGAAACATTTTCCTGCCTCTGGATCTTTGCACATCCTAGTCTCTCTTCCTAGAATGCTCTTACTCCAGAGACCATATGTCTAACTCTTTCACCTCCTTTATGTTCTACCCAGAAATCTGGACACCCTATCTAATAGTTCAACAACCTACCTTCCTCCAGCCCCCTTTCCAGCTTTATTTTCTTTGGCAGCTTTTATTATCTGACATACTATATAGTATATATATATATTTACCTTCGCTATGGTTTTGTATATATAGTTGCACTCCTAAGCTGGAGTGCAATCCATGATCATGACTCACCATAGCCTTGACATCCTGGGCTCAGGTGAACCTCCTCACACAGCCTTCCGAGTAGCTGGGACTACAGGCATGTGCTACCAAGTCCAGCTAATTTTTTTGTAGAGATGATGTCTTGATATGTTGCCTGGTCTGGATTTTTTTTTTTAGATGGGAAAATATAGTTTATTTAGAAAGCAGATGAGTGCTTTGGGAGGCTGAGGTGAGTGGATTGCCTGAGCCCGTGGGTTCAAGACCCGCTTGGGCAACTTGGTGAGACCTCATCTCTACAATAAATCAAAAAATCAGCCAGGAGTGGTAGCACATGCCTGTAATTCTGGCTACTCGGAAGGCTGAGGCGGAAGGATCACCGGAGCCCAGCAGGTCGAGGCTGCAGTGGCCGGGAGTGGCCACTGCACTCCAGTCTGGGCGACAGAGTGAGACTCCAACTCAAAAAAAAAAAAAAAAAAGAAACCAGATGAGAGAGAGAGAGGAGATTCATTTCCCTAGGTAGGGAGGGGGCCAAAGCTTAGGAAAACATGACCTGGCCAGAGCTTTGCAAAAGCAATGGTCTGGTTTTTGTTGTTTTTTAGTTTTTCACTGCTCTCTCCCAGAACCTAGAACCATACTATCTAGGTACATACAGATATAGAGAATGAGGGCCTAATGGGATATACAGGGCTGTGGGGAAGACAAAAAGAGGAGTGAGATGTTGTCCTGGTCCAGGAGAAGTTGCAGACTAGTTGAAGTCAAGACACTTAGGAGCACCCACATCAAGTAATCAGGGCAATCAAGTGCCAGGCTGAGTATACCAAAAGCAAATGCTGTGAGAGGAAAGAAACTGGTGAAAGCTGAGCAAGATGGAGCTAGAGAATATCTGTTGAATAAACAAGGTGTTAGGAGAGCTGTAGCTATGATCAGATAAAAGAAGCAAGGAGTCAAAAATGACACTGAGGTTTGAGCCAGGGTGACTAGAAAGTCAGTGGGACTATAGGCAAGTGAGAAAGTTGGGTTGGGCAAATTGGTTTGGGGCATATTGACATAATTCTTGCCCCTACTACCAATGTAGACTCACAAATCTGCGCAAGTTTCCAAAGGATGTCTTACACGTACCAATGAATAGGTCTGATCATCTGTGGACTGACAATCAGTCATTTTCTGCACTTCTTCCTGCCTGTGACTCCTTCCACAGGGTAACGATTTATCCCAGCTCCTAATAACAAATAAATATCAGCTATTCTTCCTCCATTAAGTGTTCCAAACCTTTTAAAGTTGTAAAGAAGCTGTTATTATAGAGTTATAGAATGTTAATATCGCACAAAGGACCTTAAAAATCAGCTAGTCCAAATCTCTCATTTAGCAGTTGCACAAAATGAGACACAAAAAGCTGGAGATCACCTCATGGCTTAGTGTAGTGTCCAAGTCAAGACCTGAACTAACAGCCAGAACTAGATGCCCGACCTCCTCTGATTCTGATGCACCTTGCAGAATTTGCTTAAAAATATCTGTAGTGATGGGTACAGTGGCTCATGCCTGTAATCCCTGCACTTTGGGAGGCAGAGACGAGAGAATTGCCTGAGCTCAGGGGTTCGAGACCAGCCTGGGAATCTTGGTGAGACCTCGTCGCTACAATAAATAAAAAAATTAACTGGGCATGGTGATGTGCACCAGCTACTTGAAAGGCTGAAGTGGAAGGATCACCTGAGCCCAGCAGGTCGAGGCTGCAGTGACCGTGAGCATGCCACTGCACTCTGGTCTGGGCAACAGAGTGAGACTCTCACTCAAAAAAAAAAACAAGCAAAAATATCTATAGTTAGGCAGGGCATGGTAGCTCACACCTGTAATCCCAGTACTTTTGGAGGCCAAGGCAAGAGGATTACTTGAGCCCAGGAGTTCCAGACCAGCCTAGGCAACATAATGAAACTTCATCTTTTATAGATAGATAGATAGATAGATAGATAGATAGATAGATAGATAGATAGATAGACAGATAGATAGACAGATAGATAAATATTTTTTGAAAAGTATCCAGGTGTGGTGGCACACCTCTGTAGTCACAGCTACTCACAATGCTGAAGTGGAATGATTGCCTGAGCTCCGAAGGTTGAGTCTGCTATGAACCATGATCGTGCCACTCCACTCCAGCCTGGGCAACAGAGTGAGACCCCCAAGTCAAAAAATCAACATTATTATCCCCACACTACTCCATCACCATTTTACAATATGATTTTTATCAACCTTACATTACTAGGATAAGTCTCTAAGTTATATGTTTTCACTTGTCAACTTGTCTTTGCTTCTTGGAGTAGCATTCTGAGCTGAGCCTGAACAGGTGAGACTCCTGTCTCTAGAACTTTGCCTGTTTGGGGTATTTCATATCAACAGGATCATACAATATGTTGAAATTGCATCTTTATGCCTTTTTTCAATGATGTATTCCAATGTCACAAGCTCAAACACAATCTAACCTCTTTACTTCCTCATGCCATTTGTCTTCTTCACATCTGGATTCAGCATTCCCACACCGGAATGCTGCTTTGGGGGTAAAACGTAATCTTCATTCAGTCTCCATGGGTCTTGTTCTGAACTGACTTCCTGCTCTAGGGCAGTGCTTATGTGTGATGACGGTAAACTGCAATAGTCACTTAAATGAAATATAAAACCAGCTCAAGGGTATACAGCTAAGCCTTCCAAGCCTGTCTTTTCCCTTCTTCCCTTCCCCCTCGCAAAGCTATATAGAAAGCAGGAATATGCCTCCCTTCTTAAAGTTTCTAGGATTGTCCAGTCCTCCACGAAAATCTTATTATTTGTCAGAACAGAAACAAAATAAATGCCCTTAAAAGGTGATAAGAAACAGTATGAGGAGGACATTGTTCACCTAGGCAGCTTCCTCCTTATCCCACACTCTCCTGCACCAGAACAGAGGATAAATTCAGCAGCCCATGCCTGGGAAGCCACCCAAGATGGGTGTCTGTAGTTTGTCCTCTCTTTGAAAGAAAGCAGGGCCTGGGAAGGCTCCCTTCCCTGGAGGCCTCCTTCTGATGCCAGATAGAGGTTCTGTGAAAAGAAGTGCAGTTACAACCTGGAGCCTGAAAATAGGAAAATCTTCTTCAACAAAAATTATTGGTGGCATGGGGTAGCAAAAACAGGCAGAGGACTAGCTGCTTTCAGCTTCAGAGTTTCAGTGCAACTCAGAGCAGAGAATCAGAATCAGAATAACACATTTCTTTGTCCTTCGTTGAGCTATAGCCTTCTTTTAGTCCACTGATTGCCTTATTTTGCCTCTTCTCCCATCAGCACCTCAATCTCTTTCATCTGAAGAAAATCCACCTCCTTCTGTGGAATTAAGAATTTATAAGCCAAATACCCTGGATGTAGATTGAGATGCTTAGAGAATGCAAGGCCCTGGGTTAACCATTAACTTTTGTTTTTCAGGACAAGAAATAGGACCAGGCACTGTGGCTCATGCCTATAATCCTGGCATTTTGGGAAGCCAAGATGAGAAGATGACTTGAGCTCAGGAATCCAAGACCAGTCTGGGCAACATAGCACGATCACCCCTCCCCCATAAAAAATAAAATAAAAATAAAAAATTGACTGGGTGTGGTGGCTGCAGTGAGCCATAATAGTGCCATTACACTTTGGCCTGGGCGACAGAGTAATACCTCATTTCTAAAAAAAAAAAAAAATTACAAATGAAAATTTTAATTAAAAAAAATAGAACAAGAGCCAGATGCAGTGGTTCACACCTGTAATCCCAGCACTTTGTGAAGTCTAGACAAAAGGATTGCCTGAGTCCAGGAGTTCAAGACCAGCCTGAGCAACATAGCAAGACCTCGTCTCTTTAAAAAATGAAACAAAAATTAACTGAGCATAGAGATGCACACCTGTAGTCCAAGCTATTCAGGAGGCTGAGGCAGGAGGATCACTTGAACCCAGGAGCTTAAGCTATGATTGTGCAACTGTACTCCAGCCTGTGTGACAGAGTGAGACCCCAACTCCAAAAAAAAACCAATACTGAAGACAGCTTTTCCTATTCGGACACATTTTGAAGGAGAAATGGACTAGGAGCTAACACAGAGTACTTACAATGTGCCCAGCATGGGGCTAGGGTGCCCATCTGTTGGGAGCCAGCCTTGGAGGCCCGCCTGATTGACAAAGTCCAGGTGCGCTGAGGACCCCTGGCCGCAAAGCGAGTCCGGGCAGCTGAGGCCCTTCTGTCTTCTGTCTTTACTGTTGATATGGCTGAAGAATTCTGTGCAGTCGTGGAAGAAGAAAATGGCATGTTTATGCGAAGTACTCACAGTTAACCTAGGAACGTCATGGTTCATTTTTCCATTTCCCACTATGCTGTTTGGCCTTTTCTAACATATGCAAGGGTTAAACTCTGAAGCACATCAAGAATGCTTTCTTTCACTTGGTTATAAGTTACTAGATATTGCTTGAGTAAAAAATGATATAAGTATATTCACTGCGTATTTGATTTAGAATTATGCCATTTAGTGTTTAGACATAAGGTTTTTTAGAAGCATAAGTTTATAGTAAGTTCATTATGAATTCATTATAAGTTCTAACACCTATCTAGGAGTTATGTAGGTGATTTATAACACTGTTTTTACAGATTTAGGATGAAGATTAATCGCTAAGGTTTTTACTTAATTCAATAGTTAAAATTTTAAGTTAACATATATAGAGTAGGTTTTCACTGAATTCATAATATACTAATTGGATACTCTTATGATAAATTAACTAAATACAGAAAGCAACCTTGGGGGCCTGGGAAACATCACTAAAAGCTTCTTTTGAGTTTTCTTTAGAAATACACACTGCAGGATAAGAGAAAAGTAACAAAGACACCTGGACAAGAAAGGTAATTATGAAGCTTTGAAGGTCATAGAAGCCCAGAGAAAATTCCTGATACATGGAGAAATGTGCACTTGGAAACCTTCTTGAGACATTTCAAGGACTGTAATTTGGGACTTTGAACTAAAACTATCCTTTTTGGCTTTAAGAATAAGACTCATTGACTGAAAGCAGATAGTGTTCTTGGCTTGTTTATTGCTTCTAAGACCACTAGATGGTGGTAACTTTTAAAGGATAATGTACGTGAAGAAATTTTCTTTGTCTTGCCCCTTTACGAATGGTATAAAAGCTTTCTGTTAACTAACAGTAAATGTCATCTGTCCTGCAGGCATCTAGCCTGCAAGCAGGTGTCCAAGTATATTATTTTCATCGTAGGTTCTTTCTTTCGCCTACTCCACCTCTCCTTCAGGAAACCTCACACCCGGCAGGAGCAGGACTCTGGCACCCATTGATGTCCCAACACAACCTCATAAAGTCGCTACTATTATTCCTATTACAGTTGGGGAAATTTTGGTAGAGAAAGCTTAAGTAACTTGCCCAAAGTCACACAGCTAGTGAGTGACTCAGAGTCCATGCCTTTGGCCACTGCACTTCTCTGATAAGATGGAGTCATTCTTTCAGTCAACAAATATGTGAGCGTCTAACATAAATTAGGTAATAAGGAAGCTATACAAATAAATATGGTCTTTGCTCTTGAGGGAGGAATTTGATAGCAGTCATTTAGTCAAGGAGACAAGATAAGCACACATGTAAATAGTAAAGCAGAACAAGATTCAGCTTCCTAAGAGAAGTATGTACATTTTTTTCCTATGGGCATTCAGAGGAGGAAAGAGAACCCCTCAGCCCATATCTGGTGAGGAAGATGAAGAGACTTCACACACAAAGTAGAATTTGAGCTGGATCTTAAGGAAGAGCAGTATATTGACTAAGAGACACATGGGAAGAACAGAAGCCATTCTGGGCTCAGGAAAAGATGTGACATGTTGGGGAGGCCCATTTGGCCAATGGATTCTCATTACAGTTGGAAGTGGATGCTAAGTCAAGAGATCAGGTGGAACAGTGCATGAATCAAGACCCAGGTTTCCTGATGCCCAGTCTGGGCCTCCTTTCACTACTCTTCAGTGCCTTGTCAACCAGAAAATTTCCCTGTTTATACCATAGGCTCCCTGAGGTTCAAGGCCTTTAGCTCTGAGGCTAAAGGCTGGCTTGGTTTCAGATCCTTCCCAGGCTACTTCCTTCGGCTGGAGATAGACTTCCAGCTCCAGTCAGCTGCCAAGAAGTCGCTCTTGTAGCATTTACCACACCCACCTTGATATAACTATTTTACAAGTTCATGGCGGCATCTCTCACCTACTAAATTGCAGTCTCCATGAGAGGAAAATCTGGGTCTGAGTCAAAAGGTGAATAAGATTCAGTCCCTAACATCCAGGAGGTCAGAGTCAAGGGAAAATGACAGACACAGAACCTGTAATTGCATTATCAGATGGTAAGTTTGGTGACAGGGTAAACTTGAAAAGAAAAGGGTACTTAGATGGAGGGAATCAAGGCTTCTTGAGACCACAGCAGTTAAGCTGAGAATCACAGGTAAGTAGGAGCGCCAGCTATGAGGTGTGGCAGACCTTCCAAGAAGTGGAAAGGCACAAAAGCAGGAAACAGTGTGGCGTCTGCAGAGAACCATCAGCAATTTGGTGGGAGGCAGAGAGGACCAGAAAGGAGGCAGGAGAAGAAAGACAGGTCCAGGTTCTGTAGGATTTTATATGTATGTACTTAATATGCCTTTGTGTCATCCAAAATACATAGTAAAATGCATCTATGCAGTGGGCCCTCCATATATATTTTTAAAATAAATACAGTGAGCTGATGAATTAAATGTTCTTTAAAGTTCCTTCCAATCCTTGAAAGTCAGTCTTGCTGCTGAAGACCTCTCTGAGATTTGAGTTCCAATCATTGCCATATCTCTAATAGGAAAGTAACAAACCTCATCTATAACCTTGTTGTTCGGTTTGCTCCCTAGAAGCATCTGTTGGAGGAGGGAAGGTGATTTTAAAACCACCCTAAAGGTTTAAGTTGTACCAACCAGTTGTATTTGCTCTCTCTCTAGGTGTGTTGTCAAAACTAGCCCCTAGACCAGACAGTCACACTGGGGGGTAAAAAACAATGGCCCTTTACAACACCCCAGAGGGAAGAGTTCAAGATCCCCTGGGAGGAACCAGTTTGGAGCCAGAAGGCATAAGATAAGGATTCAGCCTGATTGGGCTCACCTCCTCTGAGATCTGAGGCCAGGTATTCCTGAGAGGAGATGGTGGAGAGCTGCTGCCGAGGCAGAAGGCAAATGCTGGAAGATAGCAAATCCATCTATGATGACCTTCTTCTGCCCAGGCATGGGAAGTAAGACGGAAGGTTCAGTAAGAAGAGTTCATCCTATGCACAACAGTTCATGAATTAAGAGCCTTTCAAGGTGCCTACTCCAAGGCCAGCTCAGTGCCCTACTAGGCTATGGGGATTTTGTGTCCACCCTCCCCATCCTCCCCCAATATGAGAATGTTAAATGCTGCTGTGAAGTCTTCAAAACAGAAGCATTAGCAATTGTCTAGGATTCTGGGTATTTTCCGGGTAATAGGTAAGGAACTTAAGGGAAGATAAAAAGAAAATCAGAGGTTGGAGACTTGGAAAATCCTTACCACTGTTCCTTGCACCTATCTGCACTGGCTATTATGAAAAGCCATCATCTTCTTGGCTGCTGAGTGAGGACAGCCTTATGCCTGCCTCAACTCATTTCCTATCTAAGAAGTGCTATTCCCCCAGGATGCCCTCTTCCCTGGTGCTTACAATGCTATAAGGTTAAGGTGAGCTGGGCTGGCAAGTAGTACGAGGCTGTTGAACTACTGCGGAGTACCCTAGGGAGCCCATCCACTAAGAAGCACAGAGATCTTCCAAGTGAGAAGGGCTCTGCATCTGGGCAAGTTAGACTCTCAGTCCCCTTGGTTACTCCCTGCTCCCTCATCATCCGCATTCCTTGATCTTTCGGTAAAATTCAAGGTGAAGCCCAAAGTTTGAGGCACTTCTCATTGAAATCTACTTCAGTCCTCTCACCCCACACATATACAAATCTAATCTCAGGTCACAGCAATGTCCAGCGATGTTCTCCTTCCTTAGCATAAGATTCTTTTACTTCAAGTGTCCATTCTTTGGCAGGCCCCACATACCAGGCCTTTTTTTTTTTTTTTGAGACAGACTCTCGCTCTGTTGCCCAAGCTGGAGTGCCGTGGTGCGATCATAGATTACTGTAGCCTTGAACTTGGCTCAAGTGATTCCCCCACCTCAGCCTCCAGGTAACTGGGACTATGGGCACACATCACCGTGCCTGGCTAATTCTTTTTTTTTAAGAGACAGGGGTCAGCCGGGCACGGTGGCTCACACATATAATCCCAGTACTTTGGGAGGCCAAGATGAGAGGATTGCCTGAGCCCACGGGCTCAAGACCAGCCTGGGCAACTTGGTGAGACCTCATCTCTGTAATAAATCAAAAAATTAGCCAGGTGTGGTAGAGTGTATCTGTAGTTCCAACTACTTGGAAGGCTGAGGCGGAAGGATCACCTGAGCCCAGCAGGTCATGAGCGTGCCACTGCACTCCAGCCTGGGCGACAGAGTGAGACCCCAACTCAAAAAAAAAAGAGAGAAAGACAGGGGTCTTGCTATGTTGCCTTGGCTGGACTCGAACTCCTGGCCTCAAGCAATTCATCCACTTTGACCTTCCAAAATGCTGAGATTACAGGTGTGAGGCAGCGATCCTTGCCCACAAGAGATTTTTATATTCCACAGTCATCCCAAGCATACTTCTTTTTTTTTTTTGAGTTGGAGTCTCACTCCGTTGCCCAGACTGGAGTGCAGTGGCCGCTCCCGACCACCGCAGCCTCGACCTGCTGGACTTCAACAATCCTTCCACCTCAGCCTTCCAAGTAGCTGGAACTACAGGCACACACAGGCTGAGCCACCGAGCCCGGCCACACTTCTAACAATAAGGATTCACAGCCTGCTCTTTGACTCCCTTCATATAGGTCTTGCCTCTTGTAGCCTTTCTAGCATTCTGTCTCTCTTCAGTCAGTACTCCATTTCTTTTTTTCTTCTTTTTTTTGAGTTGGAATCTCACTCCTTTGCCCAGGCTGGGGTGCAGTGGCACGCACGTTCACAGCCACCCCAGGGTCGGCCTGCTGGGCTCTGGCAATCCTTCCGCCTCAGACTTCCAAGTAGCCGGAACTACAGGCGCGTGCTACCACACCCGGTTAATTTTTAAATTTATTGTAGAGACGAGGTCTTGCCAAGTTGCCCAAGCTGGTCTCAAACCCATGGGCTCAGGCAATCCACTCGCCTCAGCCTCCCAAGTGCTAGGATTACAGGCTGAGCCACTGAACCCGGCCAGAGCTCCATTTCTAAAGACATAGTGATCTCTTTATGTCTCAAACTCATTCTAAGAGAAGTATCTGCACTTTCTTATTTTTCTTTCCCTCCTCTGCAAAATCCCTAACACATAGGGTACTTTGTCTATAAATTGTCAATAACTGACTCTCCAATAGGCAGTGACAGAGATTGCTGGCTGAGAGATGAAGTGATATCCTAGGATGGGCCTTGGAGTGAGACCATCACAAAGGCTCAAATCCTGGCTCTGCTTACTACCTGTGGAAGGTTGGGCAAGTGAATTAATCCTTATGTGCCTCAGTTTCTTCCTGTGTAAGTGGAATATTAATAATAGTAGCCACTCCATTGGGCTGTTAGGAGGATTAAGTTTGTTAATATTTTTTAAATATTTGGAACAGCGCTGACATATTTAAGCACAACAAGGTGTTATATAAATTGTTGGGGTTTTTAAAATTCTAATCCTCTCAGAGTATTAAAAGCACCATTGCTTGGTATTACTATAGGAACCTAAATGTGACCACATTTCAGTCTGGTTCAACCTTTTCCCTCAGCAGTGAGGCCAAGATTAGTTGCACATCAGAATCACCAGGGAATTTGTGTTTTAATTTAATGTAATTTAACTAGAGATGGGGTTTTGCTATGTTGCCAGGCTGAATGTGAACTTGGGCTCAAGTCATCCTCCCACCTCAGCCTCCTGAGTAGCTGGGATTACAGGCACATGATACCATAGGCTTTACTGGGTTTTATTTGTTCATTCATTCAACAATTTGAGCACGTACTATGTGGTATAATGATCACTGAGAATAGCACTGATAGTGAAATAGACAAAGTACTTCCTCTTAGCAAACTTACACCCTAGTAAGGGAGATAGACCAGCAAACGTTTTCTGTAAATGGCCAGATAGTAAATGGCACTGGGTAACCTAAGTCTGCTGCATGATCTGTCAAAACTATTTAACTCTGCCCTTGCAGAGAAAGCAGCCATCACTGGGTGCAGGCGCAGTGGCTCACACCTGTAATCCCAGTACTTTAGGAGGCAGAGGTGAGAGGACTGCCTGAGCCCAGGGGTTCGAGAGCAGCCTGGGCAATATGGTGAGACCTCATATCTACAGTAAAAATCAAAAAATTAGCCTGGCATGGTGATGCGCAGCTGTGGCTCCAGCTACTTGGAAGGCTGAGGTGGAAGGATCACCTGAGCTCAGCAGGTCGAGGCTGTGATAGCCATGAGCCTGCCACAACACTCCAGCCAGGGGTACAGAGTGAGACTCGGACTCAAAAAAAAAAAAAAAAAAAGAAGAGAGAAAGAAAGCAGCCATAGACAATATGTAAATGAATGTGATTGGTTGATCCAATGGAACTTTTTTTGTGGACACTGAAGTTTGAATTTCTCATAATTTTCGTGTTGGAAAATTTGATTATTCTCTTGACTTTGTTTTCAATCATTTAAAAATGTAAAAACCAGTGACTCAGCCTGTAATCCCAGCATTTTGGGAGGCCAAGGCAGTGGATTACCTGAACCTGCAGGGTGGAAACCAGCCGGGGCAAACTGGCAAGGCCTCCTCTTTACAATAAATCAGCGTGCACCTGTAGTTCCAGCTTCTTGGAAGGCTGAGGCGAAAGGATCGCTGGAGCCCAGCAGGTCGACGCGGCAGCGGCTGTGAGCATGCCACTGCACTCCAACCTGGGTGACAGAGTGAGACTCAGAGTCAAAAAAAAAAATGTAAAAACCATTCTTAGCTCGCAGCCTATACAAAAATATGTAGAAGACCGGAAAGATTCCTGAGATGGACAATAAGTGAACAAGTGTAAAATATCATTTAAACCCTGAACCACATTCAGCTGTGATGAAACAGAAAAAGTACCAGCCTGGAAATCTAAGATCGGAGTCTGGTCCCTGTTCTACCCTACTGGATTCTAGGGAAGTGACTCAGCTTTTCCGAGCCTCGTTTTCCTTCTGAGTATTCCAATTCTAATAGCGTTTACATTTTTGTGTACAATTAATATGCATTATGTTGTGATTTTAAAATCTAACGACGGGTCCCTTTGGCGGCGTCCCCGAGTCTCAGCCGGTGAGTTCGAGTCCCGGCCCAAGCCCTGGCCTTGCAGGCTGTGGGTCTGGGACGCGCTGGCAGCTCCCGGGACACCCACCTAACGCAGGTGGGAGGGCGGCGCGCGCGCCCCTCTGAGCAGAACCGCCCTGGCCACTCCCTCCCTTT